>NC_040889.2:4795373-4957873 GCF_900634795.4 Betta splendens | reverse complement strand
AGACACGCTAACGCAGATGCTTCCTCAGCATCTCCCTTCAGCCTGAGGAATTGATTCCGCGGCTCTCGTCCTGCACTCACAGCAGCCATTAATTCGCCAGAGCAGAAGGAAGGTCCAGGCCGTCTATTGATCTCTGCAGACGATGACTAAGAGTCATCTGTCAGGGGGGAGCGGCGTGACCCAGAGTGACAGACGGCAGGGGCCAAAGATAAACAGTCCATTTACACTAGCATCACGTGACACTTATAAATATGAACAAACCCCTCAACTCTCAAGTCGATCTGGTTGCAAATCGTGAGAAAGGAACGAGGAATCCGAAGGATCTCCACTAGAAAGGAACGCGTTACTCGATTCCCATCCGGTCAAAGAGTGTCTCTACACTGTATCATCTGATGAGGGAGGACAAGCAATAATCCCGACGTGCTTAGCGGGAATGAAAAGGAGTAAATCTGAGAGATCTCATACACGTCCACTGCGTATTTTATCAGGATGCCTCTTCCTGGAAGTGAGACAGTTGGATTACTGTAACATACTGTATGGGATCAACAGGGCTTTTATACCTGGAGCTCGTAGAAATGAATCCTAGCGATAGATCATAGACAAGGAGAGACAGGTGTTAATTATCGGTCTTAAGTCCACAAAAAGGAAAAGAAAACACTGTTTTACTGCGAGGCGGGAGCAGCTAATGAAGGTGAGGGACGGATGACGAGCTGTGCTATGAAGCTGGCAGCCTGCGTGTACACCTGCATATTCACGCGTTGCTTGGGCGCACGCACGCCTGCCCTGCGGACAGACAGGCTGGAATAGATCACGCCGTCCTGCAGGCCCCACACACTGTAAGCTGTCAGAGAGAGAGAGAGAGACAGGGCGAGGGACGCATCCATCAGCAGCGCTGGAAAGATGGAGCCCGGAGGGAAAATGAGTGACGCGAAATCAACAGGAAGGAAAAGATGGAGATCAGAGGAGCAGAAGGGAATGGAGTGAGTGGCGGTGCAGTAGATGAAGGTGTTTCATTTCTGAGGGACGGACGAGGGCGAGGACGGGCGAGAGAACGCCGTACAAGGCAGACGTGGAGCGTCCGCGCCGCTGCGACCTCCAGCGCGGAGGCGCTCGCACGCGACCGTGTTGTGGAATTATCTGGGTTAAGACGTTTAGCCTCATCTGCCCCACACACACCCACAGGCCAGTGCTCCACTCTCCAGCCTTCCTGTCACCGACACCAGAAGCATCGTGCTTCCAGGCCAGAAGTGACCAAATAAGGAAAAAGTCAAATGGAGCGAGCTCTGGGAAACAGGGGTCCGGTCGGGGAACAGTCGCGGGGGCTGGTGGCTCCGTCTCCTTAACGCCTCACCACAAGTATGTTTCTGCATGAACACAGCCAGCAGCTACGACTGCCGCTAGGACTCACCAATAAATACTACACATAATCTGATACTGAGAGATTTACAGCATTACACGCTGTGAATGCATGATACCCATAAAAATGCATTATTTAAAAATCAAAACTGTATAATATTATATGTGTAGTTCTGTGTGCACAAAACTATGGATTTGCAGGGGCTGTTAAAAATAAATATATATTGGAGGCCAATGGATGAATGTTGCCAATAAAACATTTTTAATCATTACTATTTCAATGCTGTTTAATGAATGGGTTGTTAGATCTACATATATGTGTGTGTGTGTGTGTGTGTGTGTGTGTGTGTGTGTGTGTGTGTGTGTGTGTGTGTGTGTGTGTGTGTGTGTGTGTGTGTGTGTGTGTGTGTGTGTGTGTGTTTGTATACATATATATGAAGAGAGAGAGACAGAGAGAGTACACATAATATACATGCAAGGCCAGTATGACTGTGGGGCTCAGTGAGAAGCTTTTTAAAGCCACTTCCAGGGTGAGTGAAGAGCAGCACCATCTGTGACTGGCTCCTCTAATGAGCAGCTTAATGGGCTTGGAACCATGTGGCTTCCTCTGTATGTCCCCACATGTGTGTGTGTCAGCACGTGTCTCACACACGCACAGATGTTGACACCTGTACGCCCGCGCGCCTTCCCCCCGTCGTCACGGCGATGCTGCCGTCTCCTTGTCTCCCACACGCGCCGGCAGATGCTGCCGCTCCCACGGGCGCGGGCCTCGGCAGCACGGTGCCTTGCTAATAGTTTTACAGGACCTGGGGCGCAGCTCTTGGATCATAATATTGTGCAGACGCTAATGTCGCTCTGATACGGTGCCGTCGGCTGAGGGATCGCACTGTTGTTGCGTATTTACCGGGCTAATATTAAGTTATGAGAGCGTGTGCATTTATTGGAATGTACATGTTACATCACGGTGCAGCACTGGTTTTGGGGGCTGGGTGTGAATGAGGTAATTGTGTTGCACATAAAACGCATGTAAGTTAAATACATATTTGTTGACTAGACCAGCTGAACAGTCTCAATTCTTTTTACTCCAATTAATCACTCCAATTAAGAGTAAAAAGCTTTTTATATAGTATTTTTTGCAGTTGTTTCTATTGTTGTTGTTTTACCACATATTAATGGACACGTGGGATTTCGCTGGAGTCCCTGGCTCTTTGTTGCTCATCGGCTGGATAAATTAAAGCACTACTTTGTTATGCTAGTGACCACGGGGCGCTTCTCTGTGGCCGCTAATACACGAATTCTTTACAGTAACAACGGTAAAGCAGCAGGTAGCAGACTCCTCGTGACTGGAGACTCCTGTTAGCGAAGTCCAATGGATTTAATTCATTGTATTATTCTCACCCTTTGGTTCAGTTCAAGAGGAGAAACTGGTCGTTCGTCTTCTTTGACATTTGGACACAACGGCTGATCTTTCCTTGTTCTTCACGCCATCCCCGCTGCTTTAATTCTTTTCAATGCTTTACTGTAATCTATGCATCTAAATTCGATTACAGCAGTAGCTCAGATTACCCAATCCTCCCGTGGGGCTCATTTCTGTTTTATCATCTTTAAACTGCTTTTCCTCCTTTGTGCCGCTTCCTCTCTTGCTCTCTTTCTTGAACCCGCCCTCGACCTTTCCTTCCCTCGACACCAGCTGTTGGCGCGGCTCCCAAAAAATATTTGTTGCCTTGTTGAACTAACACGATTGTAACCCAGCTGGGACCCATCAGCTCATGTACCAAGCGTCTGTATTATAATGAGAGGATTTTTCCTCCCCCCCCAACGCACTGTATTAGTGGAACGTGATCTCCCAAAGTCCCTCTGCTTGTGAACAGGGGAAGAGACCCCAAAGACAGTGTGTGTGTGGGGGGGGTCATGCAATGTATGCACAGAATGTATTATCAGGTGGTGTGTGTGTGTGTGTGTGTGTGTGTGTGTGTGTGTGTGTGTGTGTGTGTGTGTGTGTGTGTGTGTGTGTGTGTGTGTGTGTGTGTGTGTGTGTGAATGAAGCATCGTGACAAGTCAGCGCTGGAAGTTGCATCACTTCTGCTTCGTTCAGCCGCGTTAGGAGCTAACACGGCTCCAGCCGCGGAAGGATCGGTTTGCATCAGCATTTACACGTCTTGCCTCAACATGTTGTGCCGACGGAGCAGTGCAAGGGCCGTGCAATGCGCGGCGTAAACACCAAAGACATGCAAGTCTACTGTACGTGGAAGAAAGCAGCGGCGGCGGGCGGCGGCGCTGCCCGGGAGGCTGCGATCGCACAAAGGAGATGGGATTTTTGTTTTGGAAGGAGGGGTGACGAAACCTGCAGCTTACTCCACGTGACTGCTGTGATGCAAATGTAATCAAATGGGTGTGGAGAGCTTCCATTTGCTCTCGGCACCTGCACACACACACACACACACGCACGCACACACACACACACACACACACACACACACACACACACACACACACACACACACACACACACACACACACACACAGGCTCTGCACAAAGGAAAGAGTGATGCAGGACCCAAGGAGCGATTCTCTCCAGATTCTCCTAAAGCCTCCAAGCTCCAAGCCAATGAAAACCATCTAAACTGGGGAAAATCTCAGAGTTGCCCTAAGGCTCTGATGCTCGTGACCTAGAAGCCTCCAAGCAGAAGCCGGAGGTTCGACCCGTTTAAAAGATGCACTTATTAATCAACCTCCATGCTCAATGTTGTAGCACTGGATATAAAACAGTCGACTAATTACACAACATCTGGACACAACTATTTCCACTTTCCGAGACCTCGGCCCCTCTTTTCCCGACATCACAAACGCCCAGTCACCGAGTAGCATCAGCATAACACAATCACGCCCATTGATTCCATTCTCACATTGTTAATTCTCCATTTAAAGATAGAGTTTCGGCCCCGGCGCTTGAATGGACGATCTGTTAACTCGGGGAAAATATTGTTAGAAAGGCTGCCAGTGCGGAGGAGCGGGGGTTTAGGGTTGCAGCGGGCTTAGGTTGACGCCCGATAGACAGGCGGCACATTGTTCCACGCCTACTTTCTTATCGCTTCACGCGTGCTTGGAGTCAGGAGAGCGCCTCCAACAGTTTAGCGTGGGTACAGTGCACGCGTCCGTCAAAGCGCCGGACCGGGTGTAATTTCACACGGTTTGGTGCATTTTTTTTTTTCGAGCTCCAGCTCATGAATTTTATTTATTCCTGCTCCAGATGTTGGAGCTTAAATTTCCATACGTGTTTGAACTGCAGGCCGATAACCGGGTGAATGTCTCCAACACCTTTTGTGTTTAAAAGTGTTAGAAAACAACATATAGGTGATGTGACAGCTTTTATAACACACACTACTGAGAACAAGCCCACCACCCCCACCCCCCACGTGTGAACACCCCTGGGACCCACTTTAATCAATGCCAATCACAAACAAATTAGCCTCGCCTTAACGCACCATCTCACCTCCTCCTCGCTGTCGGAGCGGGGTTTTCATCCCACATGGAAGCGCGCCACAACATTGTTCCCGGGGATGAGGCTGTGGACTCGGGAAGGATCGCAGGTGTGGAAAGTCAGCACCAAAGCGGGGAGCGACAGGAAGTCACTGGATGCGCAGGAAATACTGGGTTCCAGGCTTCAGTAGATTTGGTAAAAACCAGCTCAGTTTGCTCATACGCTCCCATACACTAATATGCTATAGTATATAGCATATATATAGAATAATATATTATTATCAATATATTGTGCTGCTATATAATCACATCAAAACACGGCTACACGTCCATGTGTACATGTGCAGCTCCACGTTGTTTAAATGGGTAAGAGCAGGGATTCCATTCGTTTACAGTAAACTACCGTGACACCGGTGAAGGAGCTAATTGCAGGGAGGTGTCAGCATGCTACACGTGATGCACGACGCAAGAGAGAAGGAGGAGGAGGAGAAGAGCCCCCCCCCCTTTTTCTTTTCATGAGCCTGCTCCCATTGCTCCCATCACTCCCAGGCGACCACCGGGGACATTCATGTGTACAGGCATAACTGGTGTCAGAAGGAAGACACAGCTCCTAGAAGGAACTCACACAGGGGGTCTAGAAACACAGGTGAATAACAAGATGTCACTTTCAACACACACACACACACACACACACACACACACACACACACACACACACACACACACACACACACACACACACACACACACACACACACTTGACTACATATCGAATTCTTGGCCCGTCGTCTGCCCTTCCTCTCCCCTCTGACACGGTGAGCTTCAACCGGAAGCTCTGCTCCCGTTCTGGAGAAAGAGGAGCTTTTGTCTCAGAACACAGAGGCCTCTTTCTTTAAGCTCTGCGTGTGTGTGTGTGTGTGTGTGTGTGTGTGTGTGTGTGTGTGTGTGTGTGTGTGTGTGTGTGTGTGTGTGTGTGTATGCGTTGCAGAGCAACAAACGCAGATAAAAGTTAAGAGTGATTGAGAGCGAATAAAAGAGGAGGGGCGGAAGTGGCGGGAAAAAAAACAGGATCTTTGTCGGTCGGAACTTGGACCAGGTTTTAAAAGATGCTGTCAGCCTCGGAACTGGAGGCAAATGAGGGCCGCTGTTTGCTTGGCAGCGGCGCGGTGACATCACAATGCATGAGCGCCATGCAAAGCTGGACTTTTGTTGGAGAGAAGGAGGTCGGTTGGCAAATGGTGTGTAGAATGGAAACATAATCCACGTCCTGGTGGGAAAATAGAAAATGGCCTTAATTCCGAGGGCTTCAGTTTAGCCGCGTGACCTTTTGACCTTTTTGCGCTTGCTATCGCTTTTAGACTTCACGTACTTCGGAGAAACTAGACATTAGCATTGTGGATGTCTGACTGTGTTCAAGGTTCAACAGGCCAAAAAACAAAGCCTCAACCGTTTTATTTTGAAAGAGCGGAGCGTCCAGCTGTCTGATAACCAGAACCTTCACCTCCGTGTGCAGCCCAGATACTGTATCATGTTGTTTTTTTCTGCTACTTCACAACAACTTCTCTTTCTTGTCTTAGAAACACACTTTCATTTTTCATCCCAGTCCTGAGAATGTTTTTGTTTCACTCCCCCAATGCACCTGCCTAAAAATCAATGTGTTAGCTTTGCCACTGATGGCCTGTTACTATTTTCTGTATAAATATGAAGCACTGCTCCGAGCTGCTTTGCGTAGGAACTATAAGTGGCCCTCTGTAGAACTAAAGCACCACAGGCTACATAAACAGTCCTTCACTGGGATGTTATTTTTGATTGTTTTAAGGAAAAGTTGGACGTATTAACGCAATAATTAGTAGCTGTCAGTCTCCAGTCATCATAATTATACCTCGCTTCCATGTGATGTCCTCTCAGGTTTAGCATTGCTAACGCAGCAGCAGGACGGACGCCGACTGCTCTCCAGTGATCAATAACCTTCCGCCTTTATTGAGCTCGTGTGCTGCGGCACGAGCCGGCCATTTGTCGGTTGCCGGTAGTAAACGTCTTAGGTGAACTCCATATCCACTGCAATGTCTCCACAGCATCAAAGCCAGTCCCAGTCGGGCTAGTCCTGCGCGTGCACAAGGATCCGCGCGTTCTGGTGCATACCAGCGTCGCTGCACAGCGGGCTACACCCACATGCCCCCCTCCACCACCACCACCATCTTCCAGCCAGTCTTCCCCACATCACCCTGGGGACGTGACTCAGGCCAGTCGTACAGTAAAAGCACCCTCTCATGTGGCGGGTGGGGGGGGGCAGACGTACGCATGCACACGAAACACTTTGCCATCTGGGACTCATTTCCTCCCCCCCCCCCCCCTTCATCTAGAACAGCTGCGGCCGGTGCTTTCATGTGTTGCAGGCGGAGGAATGCCAAGCGAGTGGCCCCGCGTGCTCCGACGGAAGGTAAATTACAGGGAGCTGCGGCGCCGTAACTCAGGAGCGAGTGCAGGAGGCCGCTTTGGAGCCGGAAACGTCCTTCGCCTGCAGGATGAAGATGTGGAGAGAGAGCGCATGCGTCTGAGCGTCCGCTGATGGCTCGTCCGTCAGCTCTGTTCATTTCTAATGATTTGGTTCATAAAAAAGTCAACTGGAGCTGTTTCAGCACATGCAAAAGCCATGAACGATGGGACAGGATGAGGTTTCGGGGCGTCATGTCACAAAGTGCAAGGACGTGTGTGTGCATGTGTGCAGGTTGTGTGTGCTTTCAAGACAGAAAGAAGATGAAAACCTGTCATTAACATGTCAGGGACCGGGGCTCAAGCGCACCACTCAGTGCACACAGCCAATTACACAAAAATGAGCATGCACACATGCATGCACGCACGCACACACACACACACACACACACACACACACACACACACACACACACGCACACAAGCTTTTTATTCTTTCTTCAGAGCGCTGCCAGCCAGAAAGGAAAACAATGAAATGTCAGTGTTGCAAAGGTCACCGAAGGACAACAGACGAGCTTCCACGTCTTTCTCTGCTGTTACGTTTGTTTGGGGGGGGGCACATTCAGGGCGTCCTGTCGCTCAAGGTGAGCCGACGGCGGCGGGCGGAGCTGTGAACTCGATGGGTGTCCTGAAAGCCGAGCGCGAGCGCCTTTGCGGCGAGGGAATCGGCAGACTCATCGCAAAACGCCTGCTCAGTGTGCATTTCACAAACAGTAACGTTATCTCTGAGTCCTCCTGACAATGGGCTGCCTGTTCTCCCCGCTGCCTCGCGTTCTCTTCCTGCCCGGCTCCTTGCCTGGATCATGTTTTCTAATTAAATATTTCTTTTTTTTTGTCTATTCTTTCCTGTTTGGTGAAGCAAGCGTTTGCTGAAACACTGTACCAGAGACGCGGGACTAATCTGTCAGATCGCACTTCCTCCTGACGCCTAATCCTTGTTTATGAGCCCGGTTGGCCTATATATAGCCCCAACGCATGCTCACACGTCTTACTACAAACTCTGGAATTGTCAAGGAACCACTGTGGTAATAATATTAAGCAGCTTAGCTTGTGTGAGGGCAAGTGTCTTTTTGAAATACCGTGGGGGATTATGGCAGCCAAATAAAAAAAAAAACTCCTTTTTTTGGTGGGAGGAGCGTAAAGATGTGCTAAAAGGGTGAAATCACACGAATGGAGAAACACCAAAATACTAGGTTTCTGTATATGAGTGAAGCAAGGGGTGAAATCCTGCAGGTTCCTATCAGAAGCGTCTCTGTGCATTTGAATAGACAAACATCAGAGGGCAAAAAAGCCACAATACACGCTCCACCGTGATTGAAGCCGTGCCAACAAAGGGACTGTCTATTCTAACAGTGTGGTTAATGCAGATGCGTAGATTCAGATTCAGACCATGCATGAATTTTGCAGTGTGTGTGTGTGTGTGTGTGTGTGTGTGTGTGTGTGTGTGTGTGTGTGCTTGAACCGAACGCCCCCAGCCTTTGAAAATGGTGCAGTAGAGCAGAGCCCCTGTGTGTGTGTAGTGTAGTATCCTACGCAGCGCTTGGCAAAAGGGAGCAGGAGAGAGAGAAATCTGACAGTGTGCCAAGCCGACCTCATTTCCCCCGCTCAGTGTGTGTGTGTGTGTGTGTGTCCATACTATGCGTGTGTGTGTTGCAGCAGAGCCGTGGCTGCACTAGCCAGCTTGGCTCAGGCTGCAGCTCCCGGATCTCCGCCCTGCACTTCATGCATGTAACCCAATCCTGGCCGGCCACACAGCGCCGCACGACGTCCCTCGTCAAATCCAGCCTTCCGACACCCACGGTGACACGCAGATAGCTGTGCACAGCGTAGCCGGCCGCGTCCAGCCCCCCACAGGCACGCCTGCCTTGTGAGATGGCCTTGTTGACATCGGGCAGCTTTGACACCCTATAGGACGAACATATACACCTCCTGATATACGCAGCAGGTATGGGGTTAGTCACAGCCTCCATGATGATAGTGTGTGTGTGTCTGGACCACTCCATCACACTCCTGTGTTTACTATGACAGGGATAAGCTCATGAAAACATTACAGGTGCTAATAATAAGACTAGTGTGTGTGTGTGTGTGTGTGTGTGTGTGTGTGTGTGTGTGTGTGTGTGTGTGTGTGTGTGTGTGTGTGTGTGTGTGCGCCCTGCATCTCATTTTGACCACAAGGAACTCACTGACCTGAATCAGTGCAGAGCCGCGCCCCTGCTGCAAAGACTCGAGGGAGCCCCCGGTGGACAAAACACGGAGGTGCATCCTCACATCGACCCTATTAGACATGTCACACTTACTGAGCTAGAAGAGGTATGTTAGAAAAATACTGCATTTAATCATTGAAACATATTTTGCTGAAGCCTCGTTAGCTGTGCTATAGCCTTGAAGTTTCCTCCCTTCTGCTCTGCAAAAAATAGGGAGTACCGGTGTGTAGCATCCTTATCTGATGTGCCCAATGCTTGCTTTGTGCAGGAAATATTTCCCACGTACTGTGTGACTATGCACCTCCCAGAATGCAATACATATTATGAGCTGAATCCTTGTCTTCTCTTCGGTGAGAGGACGTTGCCTTTGCTGTAAACTGCTCACTCCTTGCAAGTAAAATCCTGAAGAAGGTCTCAACTGATTGTGTCTGCTTTATTTAAGATTTACAAAGGGAACTAACAATTTCCCTAACAAGGTACGTCGGCTTGGGTCTCATCATTAATGCGCAGTGCAGGCAATGAGAAAAGAAGGATCATTGGACCTGGGACTGGTACTGAGAATAAAATGCACAGCTGATTTGCATATTTCAAAACAAACAGATAAATATATATAGAGACACGCACGTGCAAAACAGACATAACTGATTATTCTAACAATTAATAAGTAATTCATCATATCAGGTAGAGGGTTGCTCATACTTTGAGTTTTTACTTGGTCTGTGTCCCTGTGTGACGCTCCATCAGCAGCGTCAGCAGAGTGTGTGTCAGGGTGCACTGGGTCAGTCTGACACCCTTTGGGTGAACTCCAGCGTTGAACGGATCGGCCTTTCGCCGGCAAACGCGCCAACAAACAACTCGGACGACTTGGATGACGCGTGCCATCTGGATCGCGTGTCTTTATTGCTGGGACGATGCCGGAAAATCAAAGGTCACGGTGCTGGCGTGCGCGCGCGTGTGATTGTCTGGCTATAAAAAGCCATGTGCTAAAAAAAGAAAAAAAAACAGCCCATAAATACACAAAAGCATGAAATGGGAGTAAACAGTCTTTTAAGTGACAGCTGAGATGTCTATTTCTGTGGCGCCGTTTGTTGTCGTTCCCTGTTTAACTGCACTGATGCTGTCAGCTGGTGACACGAAGCCTCCTAATCATATTCTCTGAGCCGACGCAGCCTCCTTCAAGTCCATTCACCAGGAGCTGGAGCAAAACTACGTAAAATCCACGAGAGCCGAGCAACAACAGCTTTTGTTTGCACTGGGACTGGGGCAAACGCTTCGGTCAAGGCCGCCTTGGCTCCAGCTGATCATTTGTTCCTATTCTTCAAACTTAACCCTGATGGCAAACGCTCATTCATTGGACTCGTTCATTTCCTCATAAATAAATGGTCGTGCTCGCATACGATGGCCTGACTTCCTCGTCTTTCCGTGACCTCGAGCGAGAAGCGGAAAAGCAGGGGAATTTTCTGTGTGATGATATAAAACGCATACATTTGCATTCCGCTCATTGCCTTTGGTTCTGCGGCTGACTGGGATTAGCAGGTGTGACTTTTATAAGCTGTTAGACATAAACGCGTGCGTGTGATTTGCATCTTAGCCCGCGTCCGCGAGCATCTTTGTCAACACCGTCTGTGTTTGCCTGTCTGTAATTCGGCTGATTTGCATATTAGGGGATGCTCCGAGGACGTACGCGACTTCCTGTTGACGAGTCCATCACCGCCGGTGTGTTATAACAGTACCACATAGAAACAAGGACAGGTGGTGGTGAGGGTTCGACTGAAGCCACAGAAACACGTCCAAACACCAAGCAAACATAACTTCATGTGGTTCCGGTCCAGTCTGCAGAGTACTGCAGTACTGCGTGTTTGGATCTACTCTTGCTTCCTCCCTCTCCTTCATTCCTTAGTCAGTATCTCAGGCATCAGGTGTTAAAGGGATGTTTGAATCCCCGTTGGGTGCAGAAAATGGTGGTTTGGAGCGGTTCAGAAACATGTCAGACGCACACAGAGACAAAGACCGGGTTAAATGTCCTCACAGGAGCGTTCATTACAAATAGCATAGGCATCTTCTTTTAATTGCCTCTGACTAATGTTTCTGCATCCGCCTGAATGTGAATCAAACGCCGATAAGCTGCGGCGGAGGAGACACAGTGAGAGTAAATTGCCATGCGGCGCCATCCTCATTTTCTGCTCGTTTTGCAAAGTGGTAATTTTCTCTTTCGCTCCCATGTCATGTGTCTGGGTGAGATACAGAACATTCCAGCACTCCGTGTACCCGCTGCTCCAGGTCCGCGCCGTCGCCTCAGCAATTATGTAACAAAAAGAGTTGCTTCTTTAAAAGGCCGGTGTCTTGTCACTGTGTGTTCCGTACTTTGTGCACGTGCCGATCACCTCGGTCCGTTCTCCGTCTGTCAGTCTAAACTATCGCCGCACGCGCGAGCGCGCGCCACATCCGAGCTCCCCTCGTGCGCCCGCAGCCTTGTTTTCAAGCAGCGCGACTCTCGTGCGTGAGTGTGTGTTTTTCGGGAGGCCATTGTGTAACATTGTTAACGCCGAGACACTGCATGTGAGAAATATGTCAGAGACCAGCAGAGAGCTGCGATTGGCTCGCGGGGCACACTCCCCCCTCCCCCATTCGTCCCATCCCACTGCTTCCAAACCGGCAGCGCTCAGACGCGCGGGCATGGTGACCATGGCAACCGGTACCTCAGGATGGCCAGCAACATAAGCATCCTTTGAGTCAATTTATATATTTTTCCCTTTGCTCCTGTTCTTCACCTTGTTTTTGTTTGAATTTTTATTCTCGTCCGTTTTCAAAACAGCCTATTTTACTCTAGTCTTTTTTTAATCTACAGCTCAAGGCTCACGCTTCACATGAGTTATGTTTTTTAAGAGGGGAAAAAATTGCTTTTACTGGAAATTCTCTAACCCTTTATTGCTCTTACACCAAATAAACATCTTTCCTGTCAGCAGGATGACTACGTGTTTATACATAATATTTTATACCGTCTGTATGTGAATGTTTATGGGCACATCCTGCAGAGAGATTTATTGATGGCTGCAACATATCGTCCAGGAATCACCATCGCTGGTTTCCAGCTCTCACACGTACCACGTCAGAGGCTGATGATGAGCAGCGTTGTTTTTCCCGTGCGTGTGTGTGTGTGTGTGTGTGTGTGCGTGTGCGTGCGTGCGTGCGTGTGTGTGTGTGTGTGTGTGTGTGTGTGTGTGCGTGCGTGCGTGTGTGTGTGTGTGTGTGTGTGTGTGTGTGTGTGTGTGTGTGTGTGCGGCTGATTATCAGTGAAGTGTCACGGGCAGATTAATGGAAGGCTTCGCCAGCAGCGTGTTCGTTTCCTGACCAGCAGTCGCCGTCACCAGTTCCTCTGTGACTCAGTCCTTCCGACACGACACGCGCCCGGCCTCTTTCCAGCCCTCGAGTCCTCTTGATCGCTTGGCGCCTCGCCAGATCACAAATCGGCAGCAACACGAGCGAAATGGCCGGTGGAAGGAGGCGAGGGACGGGTGTGACGTTGGTGGGGGGTGTGTAGCTGTGTGGAGCTGGGATTGGGAGAGCCCTGCTGTGGAGCGCGCGCACGGCACCTCGTCAGTGTATGTGCGTAAGAGAGAGCGCGACACCCAGAATCCCCTTCAGAAAGAGCTGCAGCATACCAAACACTGGGGGGGGGTCTCTCCTCCCTCACTCACATACATGCATCAGTGGCGTTCCCTTCACAACACACAGGGGCTAAAAAATGACCAATTCTTCCTGATTCTGCAGGAAATATAGGAGCGATGATGCAAATAAACAGACAGGTGAATACAAGAGGAAGGAGAGGTGGGTGGAGAAGGGGAAAACCTGCAGTGCAACACGGTCTGAATTATTCATCAATGTCTGGGTGGGTCCCCTCAGATGGAGAGATGGAGAGACAAAGGAGGAGGGGGACTGGGAGGATGGACAGGGGAAGACGGGGGAAGGAGGCAGAGGCGGAGGAAAGAAAAGGAGCGTCAGAGAGGAAGCGAAGATGAAGGGAGAGGTGGTATTGAGGGGAAATAGAACAGAGAATGTGAGATGGGAGGGAGCAGTGGAGACCGAGGGAAAGAGGGAGGCAACCGGCGTCTGCACGGTGTGTTCCCGCCACTCAAGTCCCATTCGCACTGTCTGTTCCCCTCGCTGGCACATTACTGAGGCGCACGGCGCACATGCTGAGACTCCCAGTACACAAGGGTGACTGCAGGCTAGCAGCCACACACACACCCAACGCAGGCCGTCAACGCAGCGTCGCTCGTTCAAGACGCCGCTTCAAGTCGCGGCATCAGACACAGCAGACGTCCCCGCAGGGGGCGGGACGCGTCAAAGGTTCGATTCAATCACACGCGAAAGGGAGTAGGATTCACACGGCGTGGGAGGATCTGACATCTGATGCCAAGAGGCTGGAAGAGAGAGCGAGAGAGAGAGAGAGAGAGAGAGAGAGAGAGAGAGAGCGCAGGGCAGAGACTGGCAGGAGGCGGGACAGAGGTCAAATGAGGGCACTGCAGGAATAAAAGGGGTGGACACACACATGAACGCGGATCATAAAATGTCCAAGAGCACGCGGGACTCACGCCAGCGCCCGCCGACTCCGCCACTTCCCGTTACGCAGGCGGCTGCAGACGGCGAGCGCAAGACGTGCCGTGAATGAGGACGGACGGAAGCGCGGGCAGAAGGAAAAAGACACAGACAGGCGAGGATATATATAAGAGAGGAGGCGGGGAGGGGGGGGGGGGGGCAGACAGCACTGCTGCAGTGTGAACTCTCTGTCCCTGACGCATCACACACACACACACACACACACACACACTGGAAATACACAAAGGCAGATGGAGCACAATATCAAGACTCTCCTGACAGACACCTCGACACTTTTCAAACTTCAGTCGCATCCCTCTCCTCCCCACACACATTTCCACGCGTGACGCTGCCGTCTCCTCGTCGCCAGTCTCCCGAATCCGTCCCCTCATTCACAGGCCCTTGGTTGTGCCTGGGAAATTAAAAGAGCCTCTCTAGAGCCTCTTTCACTCTCCGATGGTGTCTGGACATTGGTGACAGGGAAAGCAAAATAAACGCTTGTATTCTCACTTTTATAACAGGACTACCTTCCTGTGAGGTGGTAATTAATAACACTTTAAATAATGGACAGAGAAGCGTGGCGTGAGCGAACATGTGGGCGAATGGACTCGGCTGTAATAACATTACGTCCCCACAAAAGAGGACGCTAAGTCTGACACGAGGGGCGAGAAGCACGTCGCCGGATGCGGCTTTGATGTGCGGCGCGAGCGCTCCAGGACGGAGCTTTAACGCCATATATAGCGAATACAAGCACATTACTGCTGCTTTTATGGCGCGGAGATCAGTCACGGAGCGCAGAGACGGTGACAGTTATCTCGGGGCGCGTCCCGCGTGATGGACGGCGCGCGGCAGACGTACATCACGCCGGCGAGTCGCCCTTTAATGGGAGGAACGGGGCTAACGCTAGCGTGCCCCGCGCGTGTGCGAGGATCAAACGGCTGCGCGCGAAGCTCCACCGGCTTTAACGTGGGGCTGGGTTTGATGCCCATATAAGGCCGTCTTAATATTCCATGTCTAAATCTAAGTCGTCGCTGTTAAGACTATGATCCGGCGGTGTGAGCCAGCGCTAATCCTAGCGCCGCGGTAGCCGCGGCCTAGCGTGACTGAGTCATATCGCACTAGGCGGCCCCCGTGGCGTGTGTTTATTTACATGCGTGTGTGAGTTAAGACGTTTGTAAACTAACATGTCTAACATGCAGCTTCTGTGCATATTAAAACACATACAAAGCTTCACCCTTCCACGTGTTTGGAGCCACACACACACACACACACACACACACACACATGCTGTCGTGCGTGTGTACCCAGCAAACCGCTGGCTCGGCGCTCCGCGACGTATTTCAAGCTCGAACTCCGTAAATTAACCTTTTTTATGTGCGGCGTAAATCGAACCCAGCGAATTCGAGCCTGCCTTTTGTAAACTGCACTCAACAACGTTATCGCCCACCAGTGACCCACAAAACACACAATACACCCCCCCCCCCTCCATATACAGTACAGACCCCCACCCATCAAATGACGTTAAATGCCACAACAGCCAGGGGTCAACTCCAGGTTTATATTGTTACCTAACCGCTCTGCGCGCACACAGCTGACGTGGGGCCTTTTGAAGGCCAGGGTGTCTGCTTTATTACAGCTGCCAGGCTAAAGGCCAACCGAACCGTCCTTCTATCAATCACCCTTTACATTAATCAATCTATTTATCTATTAATCACTTTCTGTCTTTCACGAGTTTCCTTCCCCTCCTCCTCGTTCTTTCACTTTGACCCCTCCATAACCTTGCAGAGGATGAGAATGTCAGCGTTCGGTGGCATTTACGGCCCATTCCGCACTCAGCTCAGGGGACCGTATTACGCCTAGGTCAAAGGTCGCCCCGTGTGTTTCTGTTTGGATGGGCGTATGACACGCGGTGGCCTCCTCAGTTTTCCAGCTGCCTTCATGAGTGCTGCATTCACTTTATAAGCTCCGTCTAGAGCGTTCTGCAGACGATGACAACCTCTGTGCCGTTTGACCGATCTGAGGGGGGGTCAGTCGGAAGTCCTGCGTCGTGCCTGCGTCCGTTTGAATACGCTTGGACGCACGCCTTGGTGCGATGAGCAGCGTAGACGTGGCAGCTGCAGCAGGAAGAGCCGAAGAAGACCCCCTATAGACGCCCATCCGTCAGTCAGACACTCTCACGGGGAGTTTGTGTCCGTTTATTTGTGCTCCTGTCAATACCAGCGCTGCCGATAGCCCGCCCATCTGTCCGCCCATCCATACATTAGCCTCGCACAAACTTGCGAGCCATCGTTGCACAAGACAAAGCGGAAGCGAGCGTTGGAAAAACATGACGGTTCAATGTGCAGCTCTTCCCACACATATTACCAATTGTCATGATCATGTCAAGAAATCCAAATCCAAAGGACTGAGCCGTGCATGTAACAGTTCATGTGGTATCATCACCCGAGACGAGGGAGGAGTTCAGCTTCTTTCAGCACGTTGTTTGGGTTTTACGGCCTGCAACTGAAGTGGTTGTAAAGATGAACACCGACATCTGTTCTTACTTCCACGGTCACAAAGCGAGAATGCGCCGCGGATACGTCTTGTTCATAATGAACGAGAAAGACATCACTTTACTTCCGACTACTTGAAATGAGCTTCATTTTAGCTCGTTGTGCAGCAGCTACGTGCGCATTCATCTCCATTTACTCCTCAAACGTAAGTATCTGGCACCAGCCTGGCTTCGCAGTGGTAAACCCCTGGAAATCAATAAGAACAGTAAGTGAGAACGACAAGCAGCCTGTTCCTAGTGCATCTAGACACATTTTAACCCAACAGCGTGTGTGTGTGTGTGTGTGTGTGTGTGTGTGTGTGTGTGTGTGTGTGTGTGTGTGTGTGTGTGTGTGTGTGTGTGTGTGTGTGTGTGTGTGTGTGTGTGTACTGCACACAGATTGCCAGGGTTCGGCCTGTGTGGCCGGTCGACTCTGTGTGTGGTGGGTGCAGGGCCGTATCTCACGTGGAGGCGGTGCCCCCCTCCCATAATACACAGCAGTGCTGTGTATTATGAACGAGCCAAGCCCCACACTCCAGTGCTCACCTCACATGGCTCTCAGTAAACCTCCCACCTCCCACCTCCAGTTTTGGTTGTTTAAAAAGGCTTTCCCGAAAATGTACTCGACTGAACTGCTGAAATAGGATCGTGTGTGGGATTAATATCCCACATTCACGTATTAATAATTAACCCTGTGTGGTTAGCATAGTAGTAAAACTGAAAATAGAATGACTAAATCTAGGAAGCCCCTGCTTTCAGACAGCCAGACTATTTAAACTAATCCAACTGTCCGTTCGCTACGGTATAGCCAGAAATGTACTAGACTGCAGAAAACATATTTCTACGAATATTGTGTCCAGGGTGTCCTCACGACCTTTACGTGGACATAGTGGAGACAATGAGCGAAATGAAAGATGCACATTACTCAGAACATCCTCTTAGAAGTGAGACTGTGATGTATATATCTGTGTGAGCCGGCTTTCATCCCCCTCTGTGGTCAATATTGCTTCAAGGGGAATATCACAGCGGCCTCGTCCCAGAACAACCCGGCCCGCCTTCAGCCAGAACTATTTGTTATTAATTCCATTACTATGCCCTTCTCGTCTTCGCCCCCCCCCCCGTACACGCTCGGCCTCCCGCTCTCGGGCCGAGAGCGTGTACGAGGAGCAGCATGTGACGGACACGCCACGGGAAGAGCCGGGTGACGCCAGGGGTCGGGCCGAAACAATAACAGACGTGCACGTGCACGTCTGTGCACCACCAGCCCACAAACACGGCCTCGCGTGCAGCTGTCAAAAGTCGGCCTCTCGCAGGGTTCACCGCCTCTGGCCTTTGCAGAGAACTACCCCTCTCGTCCTGATCACGAGCCAAAACATTTTAAAGCCTCTTCTCAGAAGGTATTCAGTGACATCATCACAACACAACTCTTACTCTCACTTTTATGTGACAGAAAGAAACCTTTGCTTAGGTGTTTGTAGAAATAATGGATGAAAACCACATTATGATGTAGAGAAGTTAAAGCACATAGCTCCATTAATATCCAACCTTTATTTAATGTCTTCTTCACCAACTCACACATACAGTAAAACCCTCTGTTTATCTGCCTTCTACGCTCCTGGTCGGACCTGAAGAAATCACCCACTCCTAATAGGATTATGCGGCCCAACCGCAGATCAGTCCTGAGAGGGCTGGATTGGCTTCGGCTTATCCCCCGACTAAGACAAAAGCTACAGATGGCTCCTTTTGGTTGCATTAGAGAATGACAAAAAGGAGGAGCGCTGAATTTACGCAGCTCACCGTCCCGTCATGGAGAGAGCGTGTGCGTGGGTGGACTGAAAAAGGGATGGACGGGGGATGAACCTTTGAATATTAATATTTGTTTTGATTGATTGCCTGGCTGACAGTTAGACGCTTGTTACAGCTACACAACAGGATCCTGTGTTTGTATCCTCCAGTAAGTTGTCAGCAAAATAAATGAGCGCGATGCATTTGCAGGATGGTCGGGGGTGCGAGCCTTTGAAGGAGTCGGCATCGCTACATGTAGTAGATGATCTGAAGAGATGAATGGAGTTTGTGACTTGGTTTCCAGGCTCAACTTTCAGTCTCCACAACAGATCTGAAGCCGCCCAGCGAGGAAATATGGAAGACATATTAGGTTACAGTGAAGCTCAGGAACCCAGAAGGGTGTGGCGTGAGTGTGAGTCAATGTACCTGTGCAGGTTAAATGCATGCAAATAACTAGTGGCATTTAATAGTGGTTTTTAAAAGAAACTAGTGACAGCAGAACATAAATAAACGCAAGCTGGAAAATGACGGAAGCATAATTATCGTGAGCCGCCATTAAATTACAGCTAAACCTGAACACTGAAAATCACATGCCCACGCACACCTTGTCAATCAATTCCACTTCCACTCCAGTTGACGCCATGCAAGGTGGGCTGGAAAACAGATGTGGACCTCAGTGACCCACAGAAACCCTTTTAATAGCTTTTCATTGCTTGACTTTCCCCCGTATCTGCTCAAATCCACTAGACTACACTGTAGAATGGAACCCGGGGGCGTCGCGAGTGACTGGGTCTCTCGCTGGGAGTTGGAAGAGCGCTGCTTCCTGGAGCCCGAGGACTGGGTCCACGGGACAGGAAGGATGCTGGAGTGCGGAGACAGAGGAATTTGCATTTCTCCTCATGTGACCCCGGTGGTGGGAAATCATGAGATGGGAATTCAATTCGTATAAACTGTAGCATCTTTGTATTTGTACAGAGTGGATTCCTTTCTGGTCTGTTCAAAATAACTAATGCTTACCTTTGGCAGTAGCACAGCATGAGATCATCATTATTATGTCTGCAGACAGTAGCGGGTTGATAGTCAAATTACTGACTACCTGTGTTACCTAATTTCTCTGAGTAACTTCATGAAGAGTGAACTTGCATGAACAACACATGGAGAGGCGCCACAAAGCATCAAAGCAGCCAACAGCTGAAAACTCCCCAAGGGTTCATTTAACCGGTCGCAAAGAGGAGCAGCTGTTGTTAGCGTCAGCCTGGTTTTGTGACTGTGAGGCAAAAGAAAGGAGGAATCAGGAGTCAGGTTGTCCGGATGAGGGAGCTGGAAGAGGCAGCACAAAGAAAATCCTCCTTGAGAAAAAGATTCACTTGTGCAAAATTTGCACCTTCACACGTGTGTTCGACTCATTGGGTGCAATAGCCCTCAAATACCTTGGCTGAGAATGTGTGTGTGAGTGGGGGGGGGGGGGGGGGGGGGGGGTCCATGGGTTTGTATGGTAATGCTTTTGGCCTCGAGCCAAAGTGGACCCTGCAGTGGAGTTATTTCATAGCACACACATGCGCGCACGTGGAAAGTAGAGATGCCCTTTAGTCTTTTAGATGGAAAAGTAATATGTCTCAATTAGCAGCTCAGTCCAAATACACACTGTGTGTGTGTGTGTGTGTGTGTGTGTGTGTGTGTGTGTGTGTGTGTGTGTGTGTGTGTGTGTGTGAGGCTTGACCGTGAATAGGCCCATACAGCTACTAACCACAGACTGGGCCATTACACCTAGTTACAGTCACCGCTGGATCGACAAGGAGACAGACAGTCTGCAACACTGACAGAACGCCACTGTGTGTGTGTGTTGTATCAGGTAGGGGATCCCTGGGGTCGCCCCCGTCACTGCCGCGCGGCCAACGGCAAACGTAAACTCTTCCGAACAGGGAACAAGACGCGGGGGCGGCACCACTCCACAGAATGACTCCTGTGCAACCTGGCGCTCGGGTCCGGTCCGCGTCTGTCTAGGAATTAAGAACTCAAGTGATGTATGTGAGAAAAAGAACAGCTGGACTCTCTGGCTGCGTTATTGTATTATGTGTTATAAGAGGTTATTGAAATCAGTGCTTAACTGTCACGTTCTTGTAACGAGCGAAAAAGCAGGTGAGGAGAAAATACATCATGTGGATCTGAAATATGTACAGAGGTGAAGCAGTAGTGCAGTATGAATACCTCAAATTGTATGTGTGACTCTGTCTCCTCTGTGTTTATACACTGTGTCATTACTCGGTCTAAGTTTTCAGTCTGTCTCATTTTCTGTCTCCCCGATCTGGTAATGCACAATATTCCTATTCTCTGTGTCTCTTGGCTTTTTACAGCCCCCTTTTTATTTATACACAGTGTTACTGTTCCCTCTCTTGGCTCTTCTAGGAGCCTCTCGCTCTCGGGCGCAGCCTCAAATGGAAAGTCTATACATGCTGCCTGTTTGTGAAAGCCAAAGGCTCCGTTCAACAGCTGAGCATTTATAATGGTTTGTTTATGTTCGAAAGGGCCCTTCCACAGTAAGCCACTGTCATGCGCGGAGCCTGGTAGCAGAGCTGCGGCCGCGCGCTGCTGCGCTCTGGAGCCTCGGCGATATGGATTTAATTAGTCTTATTATTCTAATCATAGGCTGGACATGACAGGCCGCACCACTGGGAGGGGGGAAGGAGGGGGAGGAGGAGGAGGGACGTGGAAGAAATGGAGAGGAAAAAAGGCGGAGAGAGCCAAGAAAGGTGGAAAAGATGGCTTAAGCTGCTGATTTTTACAATAATAGGGTTATTGTTGGTGGAATGGAAGCCTGGAAATTCTAGTTTAGGTATTATTTTTAAATGAGCAGATCAGTCACTGTTGCAGTTTGAATAGTGTGCTCATCACTTTTGGACACTTGTGCGTGCTCGCAACACGGAGGCACATTTTAAAAGCCTGTGCGATTGTGTGGAGGACGTTTGATTGACAGGTGTTGGGTCTGGGTGCACCTGTCTCTGGCATCACTAATGAAGCTGTGAACGCGGGAGGCGGAGTGTGAGTGCGTGCGTGTGTGTGTGTGTGTGTGTGTGTGTGTGTGTGTGTGTGTGTGTGTGTGTGTGTGTGTGTGTGTGTGTGTGTGTGTGCACTGTGGTCCTGCGGGGGGGGGTAACTTGTGTGAAGCATGGGTGGAGGTGAATGGGTGCACAGGGGGACCTCCTCCCCATTTTGTCACTAATTGCCCCCGCTCCATCTCCCACTGAGCCACCGCCACAGGGATGATGAGGGTGAGGGGGGTGAGGAGAGAAATAGTATAGAGGGGGAGGGGCATCAGTGCTGTCTACCATCTGCTGTGACTCCTGACCCCACCCCACCCCCAAAACATGCATACTGCTCCACCCGCCTCTATTCGAAGCATATCTATGTCTCCTCTTTTATGTCAGAGACCTAAGGTAGCCTCCATTGTTCCCTTTTGAAATGAACCCCTTGTACGAAACTACAAATGATGTCGCACATGCATGTTTGATTATTAGAAAATCACAAGCGAGGCACACGTGTTGTGTGTAAGGCTGGGCGGGTGACTCATGTCCATAGAGGCCAGCTCACAAACTCACAGTGTTCCCTGGAATTCAGGCAAATTGAAGGATGGACAGAAAATAAGGCAAAGTGAGCAGCAAAGGAAAGGGAGCAAGGAGGAAAGGGAGCGATGGAGGAAGCTGGGTAGGCAGAACAGAAGGTGAGTGTGAAAGAATAGAAGAAGAAGATGGGGATAAAAGGAGGTGTAGCAGATGAGACGGGATTCTCGGTGAGGAAGCAAACAAGTGTCTGGTATTTTGTGTGCTGATGCATTGTTCCAGCAGCAGGAGGACATGGCCTTTCATGGCCCGTGATTGACATGCAGCCCAATTGTGGCTCAGCCTTCAGATTGGATGGATGCCCTGCCCGCCTCTGCGAGCGAGCGAGCGAGCGAGCGTGTCCACGTGCGTACACGTGTGTGCACGAGCGCACATGTATGTCCCCTTACACAGAAGCTCTTCATTCGTTGCTGAATTTCAGAAATGAAATAAACATGAATACTATAAGAATAATAATTCACGTTCGTGTATGTTTTTTTTGGACGTACGAGGTAGGCTGTAAACGAGCACAGGCTTCAGCGTAACGCTCGTGACTGTGTCCTCTACCGTGTTCGCAGGTAGTGCAAAATACAAAATACACGACAATGGTAAGTCATATTTACAGCATTAAGTTTGAACAGTACTGACAAAATCATGTAAGACTTGCGTCTTTACGTTTTAGCTAGTTGTATCAATAGAAAATGTGTGGTGGTATGTTAATTGTAAGTTTGAGTTATAAGTGAGCACGGAAGTGTGTTGAATGCGCTAGCTACAGCTACCTCCGTACAGTAGCGGCCAGCTAGCTGCCTAGCATTTAACTGCGTCACGTCCGTTTATGAATGGTTTGCAGTAATATTTTAGTTAATGTTAGAAATTTGTTGTTGTTTTTTTGCTTTACCTCTGTTTATTTTGACGTGAATTGTGAAATATGTCATGAGATGTTTGAATGTGTGAAATATTAATGAACGAGCTTTAGCTTCGGCACAGCCTGTGTATTACTTCCGCCTGGTCCAAGTGTCCCCTCGGTCTGATGCCGCTGACAACTAGGGCTTATCTGGGTTTTTCTATATGTCTTCTACATCTCCACCATCACCGCTTACAGAGATTTGTTCAAGAGGCATGAAGAAAGGGACGAAAGGCCAGAGCACTCAGGAGTCCTGCCACCCCAAGGTCAGCCCTCATCCACCTGGAAGCTACAGCTGACGGTTGGGTGAGTGCTTATTCCAGTGCAAGAAGCAGGCAGTAAGAGTTAATGATGCTGCAGCTTCTGCTCTCTGTCTGAGATGTGTCCATCATGCACCTTGAATGAAAGTTCAAGCCACCTTACAAATCTCTGGTTCTGATATACATAAAACCTAAGTAAACAAATAGATAAACAAGTTTTGCTGAGTCTGACATAATTAGTACATTCATAGTGATAGATGTCAAAGATGACAAGTGTGTAACAGTTGAAAGGTTTCTAATATCAGAGACAATATATTGTATATAGACTATTTTTTATTGAACATTGATTGATGAGCTAATCCCAAAGGGGTTTTGTTGTTTTTGATTGTAAAATGTATTACAAATGCGGAGACTGTTAAAGAACGTAACATGCTGAATATAAATAGATTGTGATTTTGTTTACAACATATTGCCGAGACTCATAAACCACATAGCAGTTTACTCTTAGACACGGTTAGGTGTGGTTGTTTAAGTCATCAGAAAACATCACAGTCCAAAGTTTCGCCTGGAAAAGAATTTGATGCATATCTTATCCGAATTAGGTTTTTTATTAGTCTAATAGTATGCTGAAGCCTGCATGAAGTATGTTCTTCCTAAAGCATATTTCATTAAATACGAAGAATGTGACCGTCGGCGTTGCACAGTGCACATGGGTTTTTCATGTGGTAATGTAGAGCAGCAAAATGAAAAATGAGGGCAAAAACAAAAATGCGAGGCGCAGCTGCGTAGAACGTGTTCAGCTGCAGCGAGTTTGCCACATCAGCATCTTTTGGCCAAAGGTGTTGGTGTGTGACCTCAAATACCCCTCCTCCCCAAAACATCCACCTCTCCAAAATGGCAATTACGAACAGTCCATCAGTGCTCTGGCATTAATGCAGTAGCCACATGGCCCCGTGGGTATTGTAGTATAATTACAGGGAATTCACCCTCAGGGCCACTCGAATGCCTGCTTTTCCCGTGAGGCACATACATAGTGATTTGCTCTGAGAGGACAATATGCTCTGAGAGGGCGTCCAGCGCCTGAAATCAGATTGGTTTGACCCTTATGTCGATTCCTGGTGGCTCACACATACACGAAAAGAGAAAATTTCCTTCATGCATGTACAAATATCACACAAACATGATAGCGATATGTTCATACATAGTGTGCTGTGTGATACTCTGATGTGACACAGCAAAATGTGCCCCCTTAAGGTCATAATAATAATAATAATAATAATAATATTAACAATAATAATATTGATAATAACAATTTAAAGGATGGACGTGTAGGGTGTGCAGGGGTTGTGATTAAGGCAGTATTGAATTCCCACAGGGGACCTATATGCGTTAGGACACAGGATAGTACATACATATCAACCATCTATGCAAATAGGCTGTGATGATGAAAGACAACACTCTTGATATATTCATATTTATGCCTTTGCACAAACAATGCTGGTGCATTTCCTTTTTTATGTGTGTTTACAAAGCCAGCAGGTTGATCTGCAATCCTACCACTGCTGCAATGTAAACAGTGTGTGTGTGTGTGTGTGTGTGTGTGTGTGTGTGTGTGTGTGTGTGTGTGTGTGTGTGTGTGTGTGTGTGTGTGTGTGTGTGTGTGTGTGTGTGCTGGATGCCAGGGCACTCTGCCAATACAGTGTTATACTGTAAGGCCACTGGCTGACAGATCGTCTGCAGGATCAAGTTTTTCAATCTACAAGGCTCACTAATAGGATGCGCTGCTTATTTGAGTTCTTGCTTTCCAGTTTTAGTTGGGCGTCTCGAGTTTGTTTTGCCTTCCATCTGGAGACCAGAAGTATGGTAGTGTAAGGGTAAAGACATAGACAGGCCAGACAACATATCTGAGCCATATGCGAGTACCAGCACTGAATTTCTCCGTATGCTGTGATGAATAGTAGGTTGTGAGTGTGTTGGGGGGGTCGGTCTGTCATCTAGTTTTCCCAGCTGGCTTTTTTGTTTTCTCACCACTCAGTCAGATTTTATCTTTTCATCCCCTGACTTTTTCCTCCCTCTCTAATGAATCACTTTCTCTTCATCTACCCTTTTTCTTTATTCTTCTTCTTTGGTTTTTCAGTATTAGTCAACGCTGCTCCCTTATCACACACACCCATGCATGCACACACACACTTTCCCTCTCTGATCTTTATTTGATGGGATCCTGGCACCTTCTATAGAATATCGTTGTGGTCCGCTACGAACAAATGCCATTGTGCATGGGGGGGTTGGCAGTTGCCTCTGATGCAATGCCAGATCCTGTGCCAAGGGCACCCCTGCCCCCACTCACAGTCACACATGCACGCACACACATGCACACATCAGTGATTATCAAGCAATGCCTGACTAGTGGGGAGCTCAAAGAAGTGCAAGAAAAGCCTGGCACTCATCCACCCACAGGCCTCTTTTACCCCCACTTTGACTGCTTAGCACATCAGTGGGGGTTCAGCAGACACACACGCACCCTCTACCCCCTGCAGAAGAGACAGCTTCTGTATTATGCGTTCCTGTGTTCTTCTTCTTTTTCAGGCAAATCCAGCTCTCAGTAACACGCCCTGGATTTTCACTGTAACAAAGACATCTTGACCGGATTAGAGTTTATAGCCCCCCCACTTATACGTACAGTCACACAAACATGCAACATGCCTAATTGAAATATCATATTATATCATTATATGTGAAAGCCTAAAGGGTTAAAGGGACAATTGGTTGGTTGGTTAATTGGACATTTTGACCACTATTGTACAGTTCATTTGCTTTGTTGCTGCAATGAGACATGGAAGGCCTTTGTCTGTTTTAGCCAGTGGAGGTGGGTTTGTTAATACACATGTAGGGTGATCAGTCAGTTGAGTCTAAACCGCAGTCAAAAACCCAGAAAAGCTTCTGACAAGCCTTTATAATATTTAATAATCTTCATAGTTATTGCTGAAAGTGTGGAATAATGGAATTACTTGGCATTTTAGACCCAAAGTTTTATTTCCAGTTCCACTCAGTACCCACATGTTGAAGCAGCATTGTGTCCGCCTTATGGAACAATGCTTGTGCTGAGCAGGCTGCCTTTGGCATTACCATTGTTTCATTCATTGTAGGACTGTACGAATTCGTTTCCACCTGCATGTGCGCCTCAAAAACACACCCAGAAGTGTGGCGCCTCCACAGCTGGCTGACCGGCACGTGGCCTGACCTCAAGGTCAAGGGTCACAGGTTGCCTGCCAACAGATGGACACTCTGTCGGTGGGGCTGATTGTTGGTGTATACTCACATGGCAACGGACACAAAGTTGGGAGGGGGCGAGGCTGGGAGCAAGGCTGGCGTGTGCCAGGGTCATCAGGGGTCAGAGGTCAACAAAGCTGACAAAGGCCAGTGAGTCCATTGGGATCACGCGGGCAGGGCTTATGTTGGTTATTCAGTCTTTTATTGTGGCACTAGCGCTGACCTAGCATTAGAGCTGTTGAATATGAGTGAAGCTCCTACTAATTAAAGGCACGTTTGACTATGAGTGTTGGAGGGGATGGATATTCACAGACAGAGAGACATGGAAAGAATCACCACAAATGTTCTCACACTACACTAAGCAGAAAGAGAAAGAAAGGACAAGCTGTCAGTTTGACGGAGAAATGGAGGGATTTGAAGGGGGACAGCGTAAGAGTAACAGAGCGATAGCAACCCTTGGAAAAGGCCTTGTTTGCCAGCTGGGAGAGCCATGAGATCATTGCCCCGTGCTACTCTGCACCATTATCCCTCTAAACCCTGCACTCCTCCTCCTCCCTGCCTCCCATCCCTCCCCCCCAAACACACGCACTCACACACTCTCATCTGACTGTTCTGTTTATTGATGACTCAAGCTTGCCGTTTCTTTCCGGATACACAGTCAACACTGGAGCTCCGGCACCTCAAAGCCTAATGGACTGATCTTGACTGTTTACAGCTGTGCCCTTTCTAGAATGACTCACAATGGAACAAAGAGGACTTTGTGCGCGAGAGAGGTTTTCCTGTTCTCGTCAGCAGGGCCTAGCATCGCGCGCTGTGCTTTTCTTCGAAGGCCCCCTGTCGCTATCATCACTTGATAAGCTGGTGATCTTTTCTCTGGACATGCCTTCAGCTTCTAGTTTGACCATTCCCCCCATTCACCCTGTCATCTGGCACTATTTCAACCATCAGTGCCTCCAGCCAAACTTGCAGGTGTAGATGAGGCATTTTTGAAATAGGTGCAGCTTGTTTGCTTAAAGTGATATATATCAATGTCACAATCACGATTGAGAAACCCAATTTATTACCACCTTTTACCTTTTGAACACCTCACCTTTTGCATACTTACCCTGCTGTCCTATTTGTATGTTTTTCTTGATAAGTATTCCTGAGGGCATGAGGATCTCTGTGTGTATGGTTGCCTGTTTGACATCAAATTTCCACTCTCTGTGGCTCCGAAAGGCCCGTGTTTGTTTGTATAGGACAAAGCCCTGGCGTGAGCGCTGCGTCGGCCCTCTCTGATTAGCCCGCCTGGGAACAACACCCCATCGGAATGTCTGGAATTCTACACAACAAGGATTAGCTCATCCCTGTCTGTTATCGCCTGTCTCCATGTTCATCATTCTTTCGCTGCATGGCTTAAAGACATAAAGGGACAGACAGATAGACTGAGTCAGACGCAAATGATAGTAATAAACAGTAGTACCAGGAAGTATCCTCTGATCTGTTGACATCAGTCTGAAATATGGCTTGGCTTTCATCTGCACCTTGTTTCTATTTGTTCTAAAAGAAACATTTGTGAAACTCTGTGGCTGGCATTGGACCTGGGAAGTTTTATACCAGTGGTTCACCAGCCAAGCTGAGAAAGCATGACATCATATTTAGACAGTTGCAGCCCAGTTACAATAGTTTAATCCCTGCAAAACTTTGATGATCAAAGGAAGGTACTTACTCAGAATAAGTACGCCAACTTGTTTTGGTTAAAGGTTATTTGCAGAACCATCCACTGCAGCTGTCTTTTAGGCTATTTAGAGCAAGCACTTAACCTGACTGTGTGTGTTTGAATAGGGAGAGGGAGTCACAGTACTCGGGGAGAACCCACGCAGCTATGGGAGAACATGCAAGCTCCAGATTGAACTCTATCTGTTTATCCTCTCACCCTATTAGCTCCACATTGTCATATTGTCTAAACTGAATAAAGTCTGGAAACAAACGTAATATCATAATATTTATATATGTTCATACTCAGTGCTTTTCTACCGCTTTGTCCTCAGAACTACTGATCAAACTGTTATAGAGCACAGAGGTTTTTTTTTACAAAGTGCACCATATAGGCAGGTAACTGAGCAGAAATCCTACTGTTCTACAATGTCAACCCTTGTTGAATACTGCCATCTGGTGACTCCCATTTGTAAAAAAGCAGGGAGCAAACAACCTTATTTACTTTTGCAGCTTTTATTCATTTCATTTTAAAATATTAAACAATCTTATTTCATCAATCAGTTCTGTTCTGTATGCAACTACAACCCTTGTCTTTAACGTCGACTCTTATAAAACCTGGAAAGTAGGTCAATTAATTACAAAACTGGCCTGAAGATGGCACTGTTCACCATGAGTATGCTGCATTCATTAAATTTTATCAGTATCGCAATACCTTGTAGTTGGTAGACTATCTATTAAGTTTAATAGAATCAAATCATTTTAATAGAATTTATATAATAAAGTTTTGCAAGATAGAATGGTGCTGCTGGTTGATTTTATGTTATTTTTTTATATTATTTATTGTTTTCGTTTTACAGTCTCATAATGTAGTGACATCACCCTTTCAAACATGTACATTTCCTCTGACAAGATGAGATCAGTGTTGAAAGTCAGCCAAATGATGAGGTTTGTGATGCCAGGCCAAAATAAACTTTCAGGCCTCTGCTTGAAATCAGTAGATTGAAATAGTAGCTAAAGGGAAACGGAAAGGGAAAGGATTGTGTGTTTTCTCACTACAACAAAACATGAATCATTTAACATTTAACAACAGTTTGTTCGTTAGCTTTTGCATGTAGCACTAGATTTGTTCAATATTAATAACTATCAAAGTCAATGACATGCACCTAAAAAACAATGGATAAGTTTTTATTAAGCAGAACGAGTTTATTTAATTCTTGAACTATTTCTGTGTGTAGTCTTGTATGTACGGATATGGTGTATGGTGTTCCTGCACCGTTCCCATGTCTGCTGACAGGTTTTTTCCATTTTCTTATCAATACATTTTTCCTGTCAACAAATCTCCATCATCGAGGTGTCAAAGGAGCAGCTAAAGCAAACAACCGCGTGGTGAAAGAAAGACAGAAGGGAAACCCTGTGAGCCTGTGGGCACATCAGTATTCAGGCATACACAATCATTAGAAGTACAGGGCGTCAGTTTTCTGCAGACATGAAAAATGATACTCATAATATTTTCATTTGTGTCAGCAACTTGGTGTCACTAGAACACAACCTGTCATTTTACTGATTTCTACTCATTGTGGTCATAGAGGTTGACGTTGAACCTAAATTGTTGAGATGGTTGCAGTTTGCAATCTTCCCAAGAGATGTCAGGGTATCTCACACTGGGGGACTATGCTCTTCCTAGAAAAGACTTGAAAGACTAGAAAAGACAGTGGCACTGAAAACATGCCCTTTTATAACCTTTTGCAGAGTCTTTGGTAACTTTAGGGAGTTTTGATTCTAGTGTAACTATTAGGATGAAGTAATCCTTTTTCTCTTCGGATGAGCATCTAACACAGTTCCTGCAGCAGTGCTAGGAGCTCAATGCTACATTAATGTTAGCATAGTAATGTTAATGAGGTCAGACTTCACTAAATAGGACATACACACAACTGCTAATGTTGTTTGGAGGAACACTGTTCTTTTTTAGTTAGTTCTGAAATTGTTGATTGATAGCGTAATTCATTTCTATAGCTTTTTTAAAAGATGATTAACAGATTAAACCAACATTGTCAGCAATGTGGGCTTCATAAGTGTTTCTGTGGAACGGAACTAGACCTTGAGTGACATTCCAAGTGTTAAACTGATGCAGTTTGTCAGGTGGCAGGGGCGCTTATGCAGAGATAATTGGTGTTGTTCATGTAACCTGATCCAATCTGCCTGTTACAATAAAGATAATCCCTAATAGAACGTGCTGGTGATTGATTGGAACAACACCACCTGCTGTAATATACGGTACAACTGCACTGTACTGCTGTGTCACCATGAATCCTACTGTAACGTTCCAGTAATCAAGTGACCAATGGATTTAATCATTTCCTTTACATGACTCATGTATGACACACTGATAAGAACACCAGATACAGCTTAGTAAACAGGCGAACATGTTTTATGATTCATGAAGAAGATTCCATTGTCATCATTTGCTGGCACAGATGAACATAGCTTTGCTGTGTGTGTGCGCGCACGTGCACACTGTGGTTGAGGATAAAAAGATCATCCTGGTTTTTACCTTCCTGCTTCCTCCAAAGTAATTGGGTGTCTATTTTCAGAGCGCAGGCAGGATTATTTTCTTTTCTATCTATTTTTGGCCTATATTAAACCTGTACTCTAAACAAGGAAGTGTTCCTTGACTGAAAGACTGGCCCATTTAGAGTTTTACAGTAACACTTTCCTGAAACCCTGTTAAATGGACAGATTGTTTCATCCCTGCAGGCCGTCCGTATAAGCAACTGCATAGAGATATCATTGTTGTCCTGCTGCAAACATGTGCTGTTTTGAGCAATGGCATTTGCATATGTAAACCTAGCGGATCTCATTTCTGTTCAGAGGAAACCGTGGCCCATACCGGGAAGGCTTGTAGCAGGAAGGAAGAGATCCAGTGTTGTGCGCATTCTAGGCAAACATGACAAATCACAAACAAAGTCACAAGACGCACTGAGCCTCCCCCACCTGACTGACATCAATACGAACACTGAGCTTCCTAAGATAGGGCAATTAATTAAAAGCAAATAATGTAATGTACTTGGCTTTTATATAACAATTTATTATAATAATAATAAAACAATAATATTTTATACCCTATTGCCTTGAGTGATCTTGCAACACCACTGCCAACATGTCAAGCTACAGTTCAAAAGATCACAGTTGTTCGGATCCTGACCACGTATTTAAAAAAATCTAATGCAATTCAAACTTTGTATTTGAACCTGAACAGCAAAACCTAGCATGCTAACACCATAATGTTAGTATTTTTGGGTTCCTGTACGTTCTCACCCTGTTTTTTTATTAGCTCCCAGTCATTTTTTATAGGCTGTTACGAATGGACTGTAACGACTACCATATGTCACACTTGCCAGTATGGAGGCCAAATTATATGAATGTAAGCAAATCGTGGCTTGTTGGAACATGTGCTCAATCAAAGTTCCAGTGAATCACTTCTTGGAAACTGCTTTGTTCAAATACCGAAGCAGACCTGTTGCCCATAGGGCAGGTAGGAGGACTCAGGGTGTGGACAAAATAGCACAAACACCTTGAATTACAGCATAAGAAAATGAGAGTGAGTAGCGCTTTGCAGTCGACTCTTACATACTGTAAATATCTCACTATAAAACATGACGTATTTCAGATTGTGACTAATGTACTATTAAAGTCCAATAAAAGAAAACAGGGATTTCAACTCCATAACCACATGGGCTGTTACATAAAATGTTGTATACAAAACAACAAACACTGCATTTTTGTTTATATATATATTGTTATTATATATATACAAATATATATATATATATATATATATATATATATATATATATATATATATATATATATATATATATATATATATATATATATATATATATATATATATTACATATTAATAATAGACAGTTAACTTAAAACTGTTACTGTTTAGCTGCAAGCTGACTTTACTTTGACCTGACCAGACAACACCACGCACAATATATAACAACTGTAACAAGTATACTAACCAGCACAAATGCACAAACATCCATTGAAATATTTGTAACAAAGGTGTGCACTGCATTCAACAGAGAACTTATCTGGGTTGTGCAATATACTGTACAGTACTTACACAAGCCTTATACTGTACATACTGCCAGAACAGTTTTTTGACCGGATTTGTCACTTGGAGATCAGGACGGCCTTCTCCGCATTGCCACACTGTGGTGAATCCGGTATGAGGATTCCTTCATGGAGGTGAGTTTGTGTTTGTAATGCAGAGGCCACAGTATTAGCAGTAGGACCTGCAACAAAAACACGGCTTCAGGGTTCAGTTACATTGGCACTGTAAGCCATGTAGTTACAGACGCATCATTCACTCGCCTTACCTTTTTTATTTCCACGCCTTTTTTGTCTCCGCCTCTGATGCACTAAAGTGGAACATGGGGAGTTTGATCAGGAAATAGACCACTTTATGGACAAATTCTGTGGTTGATTTTATTCAGATGAGTTGTATTTTGTATTTTGTAACATATCAACGGTACATGGTGATTACTGTAAACCATTCATCCAAGCATAACAGATGCAAACTATATTCCGTCTGGGGAAAAATGTATCCTCATAGAATCGAACTTATACTGTATATTTTGAAACCTACAACCTCAACCTTACAGTTAGCTAATATACTCACCAGTTAACACTATGTGGAGCACCAGAGTGACAATAATTACACCAGAGATGCAAGCAGCAGCTGCAACAATGAGCCAAGTCAAATCAAAGAGGTGGGGGATCGTGGAAAGTTTTTCATTTGGAACAGACTGATCTGTAAGGAGAATTTAGTTGATAGAAGTTAGGACATTGACACAAGACATAGTTTGATTAGTGTTTTCGCCAATTGTTAAAGAGAGAAGCTAGAGAGAAAGATTACATTAATTCTTCTATAGACAATTTATTAGTACAGTATTGAAGTTTTTAGAATTTTGGTCTCAGTTATGTATGAGAGAAATTCACTTGGGCAAAAGAAGGACACATGCATTAGTAATTACAGAACTGCCTGACAGCCCAAATATTCTCTGCTGCAGCTTCAGAGCACATTGTTTAAAAGTAGTGTAAACCATTTAAAATTGGAGGACGGATGCAAACTCATACTTACTGCATTGATCAAAACAGTGAGTGACTGGAACAGCATAGTTCACATCGACCCTCTTGACCTGTTCAAGTACATCGAAACAAAGTCAGACTATTGTATGTGAAGATGCGGGGAAAGGAGCTAGTGTGTTATTAACTGTACAAACATACTGTACCTGGAGACAAGCTTTGCACAGTGTCAGGTTTAAGGCGACAGCTTTATTCCTTTCCTGATGTGAGAAAAGAAACAAAAGCACCCATCAGCACATAGTCATAAAATAATAGTTGTTGCCAAAACTTTGATGACACATTAGTTACTGACTTCCTGTGCTACAACACAACTAAAATAAATGACTGATGTTTTTGCAAATACTTCTTGATCAGTGTCAACCACTGTTTTGGAAGTGTAATTGTTACAAGAGCTGAAGGAAAACACGGCACCCCTCAGGAACAAGTAGATAATTGTAGGAACACGAGAAGCTGGTATGCAATCAGCACAAGCGTGTTGGGACACCTTCGCATAACAAAAGCACTTACTGTAGAAAAGTTGGATATGTATCAGAAACACGATAAATCTCCTTATCTACTCTTCCCTGTGACCTACAACAACTAAAGATCTAGGGCTGTCTGTTCTAAAGAATTGTTGGCCTTCATTAAACACCTAATAAGGAAATGTCTTTCAAAGCTGCGCCGTGGTCCCTGCCCTGAGTTTGCAGCAGATGCTGTTTTCCTGGCGTGTGCGTACAGCAGCACCTACCACATGTAGGCTGTGTGTTTCAGCGATGTGGCACGAACCAGACTCTGCAGAGTTCACACACTGCCCCACCGAGAAAGTTGCGTCGGTGTGTGCCAACATCTTCACTGCTTCATGACCCTGCTTTCCACTCACAACCAACTCCCATGCTGGAAAAAAAGATTTCACAGTTGTAATCGGAATGCACATTATTATGGCAAAACCATACAGAACGTCTCTCAAATATATACTATTTACTCATAGAAGCCAAGAACAGTATTACCTTTGAAGCTCAATTGTGCAAAGGGGCAACTGGTCCAGGACTGAGACCCTACAGTGAACTAAAGAAGATTTTACACTTAATTATAATTTGATTTGACATAAAACATTAGAAAAGTTCACTTCAGGCAATCCTTGTACAGCGAATGGGATTAGCATCAAAGAGCCTATTAAACAAGTTACCACATGTCCACGGTAAGCGCTTCCAAAGCAAGGTGTAATCCCATTATAAAATCATATAAAATGGAGACAATACATCTGTTGGCAACAGCAGTACTATTACTTCTGCTTTGTGGTTGGATTACCAGGCATCTGTCACAACAGTGGTTGTGTTATGGGAACAAAAAACTTCAAAGGAAGGTTCAGTAAAAAACTTCCAAAGAATTTAATAAAGAAACTACAAGGAATAAGGACTTTTGTATGTGCGGCAGTCCCATGTATTTTATTTTTATTTTATGCTTTGTCCTGCAAGGAGGTTATGTGTTTCATGTTTTACCGCAGTACTGTATATGAAAAAGCTTTGGCGTGCCAGCTTGTTCAAAAGTAGCTCAGGCACTGGGGTTTGTTAGATGACAAGGTACCTTATAGTAATATAAATTTTCCCACGGGGTTTACAGGTGGTTAGTTTGGCACAGAAATGGATAAACAGGAAGAAACAGCTTGTCTGGCTCTGCCAAGTTACCAATAAAACCAAACCACTAATACCTATAAAACACATGGGGAAGAAATTGTTCACCAAGGAAGTAGATTTGCTCAGTGCTTCAAATGAGCCGTTCAGTCTTCCGTTTCTACTGGACATAATTTACATTTAATGGTGAACCACTAATTTTAATCTTAAATGCTACAGAAGTGGATATGAGCCCTCCTCTTACTGTAGAGCGAAAATGAAAAGAGCTATTGTTACCTTTATGCAGAGTTGAGGATGCGGGTCCACTTTAGCAAACGTCATCTGAAAGGCAAGATTGCAAGGCTGATACCTAAACCATGACGTAATCCCTCCCCGGGGCGCTGACTGCAGTGCTCGTGTTTCGTTGGTGGGGTGTGGTGGTCGGGCGTTTCAGGTCACTCGGACCGAACCTTCCTCAGGCAGACACGCCGTCTGCGTCACAAGCTATTTTTACTTGATCAGAGAATTCCCTTCTCCAGGGACATAGCCTCGGGTTTGAATCAGGTGACACCTATTGTCGCGAACCAAAGGCTCTACCTTTTGTTCTTGGAACCGCAGCAAGTAAGAACCTGTTTCAGTCAGCGTTGTGGTCTGACCTTGACTACGTGACTCTAAAAGATGATATGAGCTAAAGACATTTGAATCAGTCCAAGCTATACTGTACTGCTAAACTGTGCAGTTACTGATACATAATAGCCTTAAAAAGCTGTTCCTGATGACGTCTTAGTAATTTGCATTTGCGTGAAAGGTAAACTATGTGAATTATTATAATAAGGAGGATGTTGGCAAAATAATTTCATTCATCACGCATAAGTCATCAGGGAATCAGGAGCACTGATTAATCCAAGTTATCTAGTTGATGAACTCTGTGTAACACAATGTAAATGTACTGTACTGTATGTACTCGTGCTTTCACACTTTGTGACATTCGCCTGCTGCTAGAAGCTTTGAGCAATGATAATAGACAGTTCTCCCATTTTTCCAGCTCGTACCTTGTCTCTGCTGACATTCCGGGAGGCGTGAGGCAGAGCCACACAGACGCCGTCTTCTCCTTTATGGCACAATGTGACCACGGCGGTAACGGGACAGGCCGGTTCCCACGATAGCGTCTGCTCCAGTGGGTCAAATGTGACTCCAGACCACAGTTCCTCAAGACCTGCGTTGAAGGCAGCAGTCATCACAAGCTTTTCCAACAAAACCAAGTCAGTTTATTTTATGGTGACTAAAAAGAATCGCTTGACTCACGATCTTTAAATGGGCAGACCTGGACCCTAGGGGCATCTGCCACAGCTGACCATCCCTGAAAGGACGTTCTTAATCAGTTAATGATGTTCAGTTAACTTTACTAGGATGGACAGATCATAAATGCTGAAATGAAAGGAAAGGGACTGAAAAGTTACCTCGATGCAGAGGCAGGGTAAAGGTCTGCTGTAAGGGAGGACGGCACTCTTTACAGGTTCCTCTTTGTTTATCTGAAAGGTAAGCAGTGCTTTATTACATGCATCCTTCTTACTTCGGTATGTGTTTAAAGGTTAGTGCTTAATGATTCATGGTGATTTCCAAGATACATGACTATTCTACCACAGCTGGGAGGAAATGACACATAGCATCACTGGTTGTTTCCCAAGGAGAGTCTTCAGTCTGTCAAACCCTGATAAGGACTTTGAAACTAAATCAGCTGATGCGGAACACCTGCTGCTGTTGATGGAACGAGAGTCCCGTGGTTCTAAGTCACTGGGCCATATTTTCTGGCATCATATGACTAATTTCTTACTCCCTGTTGTTAATTGTGTAGCTAATAAATAACAACTGTTTCACCAAGAAAGCAAGAAAATTATAAATCTATTGAACTTCCTGAAACTATTAGTCAACATGACCTCAACTACACAGTACCCCCACCCTGTCTGAACTATAGATGAGGCAGCGTCTAACATGTTATCAGCCGTCTCAAGTTCATATTCAACATGCAGCACAAAAAGTAATGACATCAGTTTTCATTAAATAAAGGAACTAACCAGTTTAATGGCCTCGGTTCCAATGCAGATAAAATCTTTGCGGCACAAACGGACATAGTAGTTGCTGTCCTCCAGCATGTCTGACACATTGACAATCATCTCCCTCCTCTCTGTGTCTGCGTCATACGAAAGTCGTCCAGCTGCACATGACATAGTATGTTGAAATCAGGCGTGTGACGGGGAGCAACGACTACACATGACTGCACATGACTGCATTTTAAAACTCAAGGGGAAGAATGGCGGGAGACTGGGCGTAATTGAGAAAGTATGCACTTACTAATGCATTCTGGGACGTGTCTTCGCAAATCTCCACTGAAGCATCCTGTGCAGGAAAGCGTTAAAGTTTTAAGAGCAGGTGACAGCAACAATGTTATTTAGTATTTAGGTGTGTTAGCTTCACTATTATAGTATTCCCTCTCTGAGTCATGGACTTTGATTTTAACATCACAGTAGAATATTGCGGTTGTAATATTTCTTATAATTATAACTTAAAACAAGATTACACACCACTGATTCATGTCTTCCAGCTTTCAGTTTCCTGTTTGGGTGCAGTCAGGAGCTCATGAATGTGCGTTTTTAGAATTGTACACGGATTTGTTCTTACCTGGAGCATCATAGGTACCGGTCCAAGTTACGTCACAGTAGTTTGGCACGGTTTTCACCGTAACTTGCACTTGTTGGTTTGGAGAAATGTCAGTGCAATCATTTTCAACTTCCACCTTTCATAAAACAGCACAAAGAAATCAACGCTAAATGAACTGCTATGGTGTGACGCGCTTAGATTGCAAAAATGTCATACTTGGAAAAAGGTTTCCATTTTCCTGCATTTATCTGGAATCACCGTCTTTAATTAATGAAATCGGAATTGTGTAAAATCCACACAACTTACTTAGAAGATACCTTACAGTGGATATGCAGAGATACAGACTTTAACACAGCTCTCTGTAAATTTAAGAGTAACAAAGTCTTAAAGGCGCCGCTGTACCTGCAGTCCAGCCATCTTTTGTCTCGAGGCTTTTGCGAAGACAAAGGTTCGGCAGCTATTCATCATCCCTATGGTGGCTGTGCAAATTGACACACCATGGATGGACTCTGTTAAAATATGTACAGGATTACAGTCAGGCCCTTGAAATGTGGGTTGAGTTTCAATCTACTACAGTTAATGCCTTCTAGTAAATGCTAGTGCAAGTTCCGATACTGCACCACTAAGTGCCTCACTTTGTTTTCATTTATTGCATCAGTGGACCAAAGTCTAAATAAGGTTCAAGGGGAATTCCCAACTCTTGTCCAGACAGAATTCAATAGTAACCATGCCAATCGATAGTAACCATGATGCATGAGCCTACTTGCATACTGTATGTGTTTTAGATCGTGGGGCTTTGGAAGAAATCGGGAACAGAAAACTTTAGCTGAAGCAGCCAACATGTAAAAGCAGAAGTCTGATAATGAAAGGTGTGGGTTGTGTTGACAAGACTTCCTCCACTGTTAATCTGCAAACACATTCAAATACGCCATCTATGATGAACATTTTAAACCATGACTAGCACTGTAGGCTTGGATACACCCACATTTGCATTTAACATTTAACTTCCTTATTAGTGAAAAGGTTAAATCAGATGAGTCTCAACTTGTAAAACACTCACAGAGCAACACCAGGACAATGTTTGGAGCCCACTCATTTGGGGAGAATGGGCCACTGATGGCCATGCACAACGGCACATTGTGCAGCACCATCTATAACTCTAATAGAGCAAGACACTATAGATAACTCTTAGCAGGTGGCGACAGTTTGTGTCCCTCATTCAAAAAAGGCAGAAAACCACCACTGTTGCACTTTTCATGAACTGAAGGTGGTCTAAATAACCTACAGATTACACTCAAGTCTAATCAACAATGAGGCTGTTGGGAAGTTGCGACTTGTTGTTGGCCTTCTGGTCGGCTCGGTTACGCTGCCTCTCATTACGTCAGGTTGTTTTCCATTCGGGTGAGCGCTCAGATTGTGATCGGGCAAGACAAAAAGCGCATTCAGCGGTGTTTTGCAGTTGTAACGGGAACAAATGCAGCTATGGGCCAATCTGAGTGAGGCAAAGGTGTCGGCGCTGCCCGCGGAGCCTCAGCCTAAGGCGAAGGTTGAGTTAATTGCTGTTCGTGCTACACCTCCTTTGTAGGTGGCACCACAGGCCGCACTTCAATTTTCATTTAAAGGTAAATATAGTAGCAGTGCTGCTAGACAATATGAGAAAACAAAACCATCAAAAGCGGTTTAGTGCGATGAGGTCACTGTCACCCCCACAAGCCCCACAGTAGCACATTACTCATTCTTTGTAGTCCCTCAAGTTGTTCACATCACGATGTCATGGGACGTTGAACTGGACTGTATTTACATACCAGAAAGTTGCAGAAGGGTTTTGATCCTGAGGTGCAGGGAGCACTTCTGCCTCCCTTGGCAGCTCATCACCGTGGAAAAGCTGATGTTGTGGAACACTGATGAGGCGTTGAGAACTTCGGCAGGCTTTTGGCACGGACGAGGGAACAAACCTAACAGGCACCAGAGAGGATGTTTGTTGCTATGTTACAGTTAGCGAGATAAAAAGGAAACAGTGCTGCAACGCTTGCGTGTGATGGTGAAGTCACCATCAGAAATTGTCATCACAAGCAAGACTCTGGGGCGTGCGCTTCAGTGGAAACTTTCTAAAATGATAGATAATGTTCGTGGTCAGCGAGGAAATCTGTGAGCTATGCTTTTCATATTCTTCCTCAATTGGGTGGAAGAACCAAGAGGCATTTCCTCAATGATATTTGTCTTTCAAAGCCTCATGATTCCTCTTAGATACATTTGTTTGTGATATATTGTATTCAGGTTAATGATGTTCTTCATAGCAGGCTTGTAACATTTCATTGGAAGCGTATTCAGGTGTTTCTCACGCTGTAATGCGAGCGAGACACCCTGCTTTAACACCTCTAAGGTGATATGTGGGTTTATATTTCTTTCAATCCTGCCTTTAATGTGGTCTGAAATTGGATTTTGATTGGCATCATAGACTTAACGAGAGATTAAACTTTAACTCTTTGTGTGCCGCATGCTAGCCAGTGGCATATTGTGTGCCGTCATGTCCGATTTGCATAGGCAGTCATAGTGCAGCATGTCTGTGCTCACCATTGGCCTTGGGCTTGCACTGAAGGCCCTGCAAGAGAAGAAAGAACAGGCAATTAAGTAAATTACTCGTACCCTTCTTTGTGTGGGAGTTGTATTATTAAAGTAACCTTGAAAGAGAGAACAAAGGTGTCAGGGCTCTAGAACAAGGGGGATTCCCACGCTGTAGGAGCTTTTTACATCCTCATTGCTCCTTCTGATGACTCACTACCTGGTTTTGTTTTGCTGTCAGCTGGTGCTTTTAGTGACCCCACCTCCTCCACCATATTATGGCACATTGAGTTTGAGTTCATGCTAGATTTATATCAGGTTAATTAATTGACAGCGTTGCAAACTCATGCAAATAATGCCTCCGCAAAGTATCATTTTTCTTGGCTCAGTTTCAGGCTTGAAAAACACATCCTTGTTTATTCTACAGTCCTGGAACTACAACGCTTCATGCATATTAAAACACTTCCACGCATTCACATGCTCTGATGTTTTACTGAGCGCTGGTGACTAATGGTTGTAATATCTTATCACCTGGATGACGTGAAGACGCGTCATTTATCACCACGTGTCAGGGATTTTCTAAACATGATTGAAACACTTGCTCCCAGCATTCTCTGATGTCGGGCTTGTGTTTTAGCCATTCTGTGCCATTAATCTCTTTTGGTAAATAGCAGGCAGCATCCATTATCAGGTACTGTAGTTAAAAATGACAGCAGGGCTGATGTTTTGAAAGTCAACACCGCTTCTAAATGGTACAATACATTGATTCATGTCTTCAATACATGCAGCAACTTGCAAAGATAAATGATACAATGATGGTGCATTTGCAAAGCTGACAATAACAGATACACTGAGAAACGATAAGCGTTTTAGGTCATAAGCGTTCAAAGGAGCAGCTGTGTGTTTTCCACCGAACCATGAAGCTGATCAAATTATCAAATACTGGAATGATAAAAGTACTTCAGCAGCCTTGAACTCGGGGCCTCAGTCAAATTGAACTTGTGCAACATGTATAACTCTAAAAATACTGAGTCACACACTATTAGGAACTGAATGTGATCTTTAAAACGCTGCCTCATGCTCTGGAAACACAAACTAACTGCAAACGTCAGTGTGAGTCAAAAATGTGTGTACACAAACTTCCAAAGATGCGTTTGTATTACCTGAGAACATCTGGTTGCACATTTCTTTATCCTCTCCAGTGTTGTGCTTTCTGCTGCAGCTCTATTCAGACTGAAGCAGCAGTGGGACATCAGCAGGACAATCCACAGAATCATTCTGACTAGCCAGCACTGGACTTCTTCTCTTGTTCCTGTTAGCGGTCCCTTGTTTTCTTCCTCTGCAGCTGCGCCGAGTGGCGGGGGTCAAGTGAGGCTCAAGCGGCTGGATGTCAGGAGGCTGTGCTGTTTTTGTCGTGGATGTGATGCTATCCAGTGTGTAGCGTGGGCAGAATGAAAGACAGGCAGCTGGAAAGTGTGGATTTAAATTAGGAGGCGGGGCCTTGGGTTGGTAAGACTTTTTCCTCTTCAGCAACCTTTTTACAAATGTTTCATTATACTGTCATACAAGCCATACTGCACGCCCTTCATTTATTTTGTGGTAAATGGTATGTATGACACGTTAGAATTTTCTACTTACAGTGAACTGTGATTCAGTGGAAGTGGTACTGTGGTGATGGTAAATCCCTGTGACCCACACCCCACCCACAGACAGTGTGGGATTTGGGCACAAATTTCCTTACTGGAAACAGCTTACATTGTGTGTTTTAATTTATCTGTCATTTTCCAATTCCACCTAAGATAAAGATTGACGCAGTGTGTCATGTCATTTTTCTTTTCTTGAATGACGATGATGGATGATAACCAGGACAATGTATAGTAGGAGTGATTCATGCAGCGGCTTAGATGTTGGCTGCATTTGAAGGGAAAATGGACCGAGTTTTCTTTAGTTCCTAAATCAACAAGAATAACCTTTCCCCCTGGGGCATTATGTAGTTATAATAGGGGTCTGTCATAGTCAAATCCTCTGTGTGAAATCCTCTAGGCTTTATAGCAGTAGTGCATGTTCTAACCTGGGAAATGGTGTTCATGGATAAAATTTGCTGTTTTACACTAACATCTAATGAGTTATGAGCTTATATTGAAAAGAAAAATATGGTTTATAAAAATATGGGCAGTCATTATCCTAAAAACATGTGAACACAATGGTGACTTGATTTTGTGAACTACTTAGCAAATACTTCCCTATTCACTCACTCACCACTTTAACGTCTACACTATGATAGTGTGTAGATAGTTGCCCACTGTGTCACCCACAGGCTTCATGATTTCATCTGGACCTAACCGGTTCTTGCTAGGAACTAGAATTCTAGCTTCCCAGACTTATTTTTACAGCCGGGTTCATAGATTAAAAAGATAATCTGTTCTTTGTTGGGGCCATATACTATAAGCAGATCACAGAAACAAATCAAGGACTTTGAGCACTTAAAACGTCTTGCAAAAGTGATATAAATCTCAAGTGGTCAAGGAGACACCTTATTCAGTCTCTGATGCAAATCTAATATAAACTATTTTTATATCCATCCATCCATCTATTTTCTACCTTTTATTCCCATGTGGGGTCGCGGGGGGCTGGAGTCTATCCCAGCTGTCTACGGGCGAGAGGCGGGTACACCCTGAACAGGTCGTCCATCGCAGGGCTACTTTTATATTGTGTGTCTTATTTGTTAATACTTCATCTTACAATTTCCATCTTTGCAGCTGTTTCATTTTCTCAAATGCTGCACTTTAAAGCATTTCAAGCATGTTTGCCTTAGATGTCGTTACAGGGTGGAACCACTAATGCTGAGAATGAGGCGGGAAACATTTTAACCGAATGCAGCGACCAAACACCTCTAAGGGTAATTGGGGGTTTTATGATAGTCTGGGCTGCATCTATTCACATCAGAATGCGGGTCAATGAGAGTTAAGCGTGTGTGGCCCCACAACCAGTACCCAGTGTGAAGCCACGGCGTTCGCCTCTCAGGGGTAAGAGCTGTTCTGCCTCTCTGGTTACTGTAAAGCCAAGCATTTCCTTTAAATGCAGTGAGGTGCAGTTACAACAGCGCATAAGACCATAAAAGGTAGACAATTGCACAACAGATAACCCCCTTGTTCATGGGTTTTTAAAGCCTTTTTTGTTATGTAAACACAAGATAACTTATCAAGAATAGACATTAGAGAAAACAAACACAAAACAGTCGCTCCAGCTAGTTACGCGTCCAAAAATAGAAGAGTGCCAAACCCACAGAAGACATGTGGAGACCAGGCTTAAATCAAAACAAACACCTACTAATACATGTGCACATCGCTGGGCTTGTGTCAGTGACACAGCAGCGATTACTGGCTGGCACTTAGCCCAGCGCGTGACTGCTTTGAACATCCCTCCTGAAGGTGTGAGAGGTGACAGCAGGTTCAAGTCTTCTGGGGAAAACTGTGCGATGGCTCCATCTACTGGTATTCAGTGAGTATTGCAGCGTCTGCAAACTCCACCTCCAGTGCTGTACCATGCTGCTATGGGGGCATGATTTTCTATGGTATTCAATTTCTATGTGCTATTTTTTATAAATTGCCATTTACAGTGTACTGTACCATATGGAACCATCAACTCTGTGGTGAGATTCCAGTGGCCATAAAGTCTACTGGTTGTGTAATTGTCACGTGTGTGAAATGTATGGACTAATAAATTACTACTGATTGAGCAAAACTAGACCTTTTTATTAATAAATATTAAAACCTAACCTTGTATAGAAATAGAAAATAGTTCCACATCCCAATGGACTTTAGCACAATTATTTGGACTTTTGTGTATAAAAGGGTTAGTGTGGCCAGTTCTTCTGTTGCAATAGTCATCATAAAGGGTTTTATCTTTCATACTTTCAAAGTTCTCTGGCGCCCTAACGACTGCAGGGCTCACTACCTTTAAATCTGCGTCCATCCACTGTAAGCTGCTGATCCGAGAGTGGGAGGAATTATCAATCCGCGGTCAACCTGCACTGTAAAAACACCAGGCTCAGTCACGCTTGCTGGAGACGGTGATTTTAAAAAGCGCGTTCATAACCTGCTCTCTTCGCGTTTGATCAGCGTGTGGTTTCCTCACTCAGCTCAACGTTTGCTGAGCAGAGGATTGTGGTGACGGCCGCACCGCCGAAGGAAACCAGCGAGAAGAAGCGCACTGCACGTTTCCAACATGAAGCGATGGCGGCAGTGCGTTCCGGTGTCACGCAATAGATTTATTTATTTATATTTGAAGCATATCAGTGGGGCTAATGAAGCCGCGTGTGTGTTATTTAACAGATGTTGATCAATATAAAATACAAATAGTTGAAAATATAAACTGGATATGATTATTTGTTTGTTTATTTAGAAACAATTTATAATCAAAGTCAATGTAAACAAATTGCGTACGTATTTTTTGCAGTGTGCGTTCACGGCCGCGTCACATGACCCGTTAATCTTCGGTGTATTTCCGCGTTGACGACGGCCGAGCTGTTATCAATGGCTCTCCGTGGGCTTGTGCGAGGTTGCACCTAGAGCATCATCATCTCTTGTCTGAGCGCCCATGTCCTGCGGCCGCGACGCCTGCCTCCGCCCCGAACACATGAAACCGTAACCGGCCGCGGCTCTCCTCCTCGTCCGTCGCCTCTTGTCCTCCATCGAGACCTGTCGTCCACGAGCGCGGCCGAGCTGGGGGGGAATCCGGGCAAAGGGAGCCGCGGCGCCGCGCACCGGCCGACGGACATCCCGCCGCGACGCACCGCCAACATGCTCACGCGGGTCAAGTCGGCCGTGGCCGGGTTCATGGGTGGCATCATGGCCGGGGGCGGCTCCGGCGGCGGGGGCAACCCTGGCTCCGAGCTGCCGATGAAATTCCCCTATATGAGACCCGAGTTCCTCGGACTGTCCCCGGATGAGATCGAGTGCTCCGCGGACCACATCGCCCGGCCCATTCTCATCCTGAAGGAAACCAGGAGATTACCGTGGGCCACCGGATACGCAGAGTAAGTCACCCCGACGGCGGCAGCTCGACATGCAAAGCTTTTCTGGTGCGGGTGGGGGTGAAGGATGATGCGCCGTCCAGCTGCATCTATGCACATGCCTGTAACTGGGCTGCGGGCTGTGGTCATGCTGGGGCAGAGCAGCGCACAGGACGCAGCATCACGTGTGACTGGTGTTCAGGTGCAGCTGAGTGAAGACTGCTGCTGTGGATGTCCTTCATTTCTCTCTCCCTCAGCATCTACACGGCGCAGCGGTGACGTGTGCTTCTTTAATACGTTACACTTCACTCAGCAGTCTCACCTTTCCGTGTTACTGCTCAAGTCTGCTTAGAAATCCCAGAATTACCCGCTTAATCTCAATATGTAAGCGTGCTCCTCGTCATTATTATTCGTTGAGTAGTTTGAATTGTGCTGTAGTGGACAAACTGTTTCTTTGTGTTCTAGTATCGATAAATGTACAGTAAAGGGAGTAGCCCAGAGAACAGCGATAGAACGCCCTGCGTTATCTCAGTCTGATACACAAAGGTGCCGTAAAGACCTCAGGGCAGCGTACAACATGCTACATGGTTGCACTTTTCTCCATATTGTGTGTTACATGTGTCCTGTACAAAGAGTTCAGGTGCAATTCGAAGTATCTGGCTGCACTTATTTGTGGGAAGGCTGCCAAAACATCTTTCAGCTACAATGAGTGTAACCTGATGGCTGCTTTCAGCTGCCACAGAAATCAATAGGTCTCTGATCGCGTTAATGTGTACTGTATAACATTTTAGATATAGAGCCTTGAATGGCTGTTGGGGAACAAGCCATTATCATGGTTAAACCACTCAGGCTACAACCAAAATCTGAAGATCCTGCTGAGAGCTTCATGATGCTATTAGTGGAATCTAACTCCTATTGTTATGGAAATGGTTTGTCTGCTGTGAAGTTAGATTGGGATGGAATATTACTAATACAGGTGGGAGCATAATAGAAGCAGGACCCAATCTGCAATAAGTCAGGAAATAACCAGGTGATGGTGAGCCATGTCGTTGGTTCAAGGGTTTGCAGGTTTTTTCATCTTCATACAAAAACAATGGCACACACACACACTCACGCTGCTACTGTGTGAGTTGTCTCTTCGGGACTGATGGCTTAATGAGTTCAGCTCATATCAGCAAGTATCTGTAATTAAAGCCTGCAGTGATGTCATTACAGCAGCTCTTTTGACTCACCTCTCCCACAGCACCTCACACCCATTCTCTCTCTCTTTATGTTGAGTTTGCTTGACCTATGCAGTAATTTAATCAGTAAATGTGAGCATGTCTAATTAACAAGCATCTCTAGTGAAGTATCAGAAATTGCCTATAATTTTAACCGTGGAGCATTTTGGTAATATGCTTGGAAATGTTGGAGGCTCTGTCTACTTTTCATAACATAGAAATGTAAAAAGTGCCCTTGTTCTCTGAAACACTAAATAGACTTTTTGTCTGTCTTATGACGTTAAATATACTGTTAAAGTTTCAAACCATAATCTATCTTTTACAATTTTAAACTGTATACAGTTTAAAATATATATAGTTTTTAATCACTTATCTGCCTGTTATAGGGTTTTTTAATGGTGTTAACAATGATGGGGCTATTGTGTTCTGTGAAATTGGTATCTATTTCCCCTTTGACCTACATTTTTAATTAGTTATTTGTATAAATTGCAATAAGTTGTTTGATTTAGATTTTGTGCAGGGTTTTCTCCTCAGACACTAGGGGGCAGTGTTGTGCGTGATGGGGATTTATTTCTCAAAATTTGAAGTTTTTATAAAATGTTTGATAAAAAATATAATTAATAATATACTTTTTAGTTTTTGCTTAATTTACACTAGCTTTGGAGCTGTGAGGTGAGGGAACCATTTATTGAACTGATCCATTCTCGCCCTTTATTGTATTGCAACAGTATATTGAATTGCTGTTGCAATAAACATAGCATATCACCAGATTCTTGCAAATAAACTGTAGAATCCCAATTACTACTGTAGTTATATTTCAGTAAAATACTGTTTTCACTGATATGATGTTGCTAGTTACTGCTAATATCTGCCAGCAATAATTCCCAATTTAATAAATCAATGTGGCTCTTTCAGACTTTCAACGTAAAAGTGAAGCGTAACCTGTCATCGCTGCATATGAACCACTTCTATCTGAGTGCCTCACAGTAGCATTAGAAGATGAGACCGTATGTTCTCGCAAGCCATTTATTCAGACGTTGCATTGTGTTTAGTTGTACAGTATATTCTTATCTTTTTCATTCCAGATGGCGCTGCAATCCCCACAAAGTACTGCATTTGGACTTTCTCAAAGACCATTTCTGTATTGTCACTGTTATTGTTTGGCTTATTGAAGTTAAACTGGCGTAACACTTTGAGCCATTGTGGCACACAAACAATTATTACAACCTCTGGGGCAGTGCTTGGCCTGGAATCTGCTGCCGTGGGTAGAGAAACAAAGAGGCCATTAGATGTCTGACAACGGAGGGTGAGATTAGGTTTTGTCGCTAACGGGACAAAAGCTAATTGTTCCGAGTCAAATAAAAATTTGATTGGCAGGCAAATAAAATGATCATTCTTCCTCCAAATGGTGGAATTAGGACAAATGAGTTACAGGAGTGCTTTCAATCACATGTGCACACAATAACGCCAGCTGCACCATTTTATGAAGCACAGGGCGATTATTAAATTAAACCTGTTGTGATTATGAGGGATGGTAATGGCTTTTGCTGATTGTCTTTTACAGTGAGGGTTCAAATGTTCACGCAGTAATGTAAAACCGCCGGTTGACAATAAACAAAGGCCTTCTGGACATCCGCACATCAATATGCCCAAAGGTCGTAGATGCATTTGTGGTGTTTAATGTCCATAATAACTCGGGCAACATTTCCAACTGTAATTATGCGTCTAGTAATGTACTAGGTTTGAAAGCACAGTTGAGTAATCGGAGCGAAGCCCAGCCCCTGGACATAATGGCTACATGAATCCACTTTAATGCATCTTTGCATCCTTAATACTCAGAGCTTGTTTGCATGGGCATTCTTTAAAAAGTTGTTTAAAAGGACTAATAGTTTTAGCTGTATGAAAAATGGCCACCACAGTTTCCTGTAGCACAAATAGCACATCACACTACTCCTCCGCCTCCCTCTGCAGAGAGCCAAGCATTGCTTCTTTCAGCTTTAGATGTTTGTAATTTATATGTAATGGTATTGCATTGGCCACAACACAAAGTCATGCTCTTCTTTCTGTCTCTGCCCATGTACTTTCTGTTTTTTTATAGTTTAGGTGTTGAGGCTGTAAACCAGACAATGCTGCAGCCCCAGCGCTGATCAACCCACATTCAGAGTCTAAAAATAGATATGCCAATTTCTCAACTCGCACACACTCACAACACCCTCCAGAGATGCTGGTCAGACTCCACAGTCTCGCTGGAGCCGTGTCCACAGTCTCCATTTTTCAACCATATATAGGAAAGAGCAGAGAAATGACTTTAGCTATGATTCTGTAGTTGAGTTGTCATTCCTCTCTGACCTGGATTTGTTTTACTGCTCACAACTTCACAGGTTTGTTTCCTGCCACATCATTTTTGGTAAAAGCAGAGAATTTACCTAGTCACTCGGTGACACACTTTCTTAACGGAGTTAAAAAATAACAACATTATCTATCTATGTAGATGAAGGTGGCTTCTTTCTTTTCTTTATCTTTTGGTATGAAGCATTATTCATCAGTAAATTGAGATGTCACATACTGTACTTATGACACATTGTGCAGCTGTCGCTTGTCCTAATATCACCTCTGTTTAAGGAGTGCATGGTTGCAAAGGGAACAAACAAAGCTCTGTGCAGTGTCACAAACAAGCAAAGGATTCTAGTTCATCACGACACTCGTAGCAGAGCGGAACCAGAACCGAGTGGCTGTTTGATGATCGTGGGCCAGCTGCACTGCTGGGGGAACCGATGGAGACCCCGGGCCGCGGCTCTGACTAATTGCTGCGATCCTGCAGCGAGCCGTAATAACCATCAAAGACTGCAGCGCGGCTTCGTCTGACAAGAAGCATCTGACGTCGGCTTTCATGCAACTGCTTCCAGACCACAGCTGTCGGGCTGGAAGATTATGATAATTGGTGCATCTGTGGCTTGTAACAATATTGAAGCTGGGGAAATGTATTGCACAAATGTGACTGCTCCAGAACAGGCGCCCGGTTTGTTTAAATGCTCACCATGCTTTCTGTGCTCCTACAGGGTCATTAACGCAGGTAAGAGCGCGCTGAATGAGGACCAGGCCTGCTGTGAGCTGGTCGTGGCCAGAAGGAGACCCATGAGCTACTGCCCTCCCTCCACACCCAGCAAAACCCCCACGGCCAAGAGGCGCAACTCCCTGCCCAACGGAGAGGGCCTGGGCTTCCGCATGGAGCACAGCAGACTGGGAGAGGTACACAAGCCCCACACAATATAGCACATACACGTTCCCTTCATAGAAAGCTTTTACAGTGCCAGGTGATGGTTGGAGTCATCTGGTCTGCAAGCCTGAGTCTGCTCCATAAAAGAGAGTAGTTTGTAATGTGCTTTAATGTTTAACATTAAATATGCATGACTGAATGCAAGAAAGGAATGCACTATGGAGACTTAATACCTTACAATGAACTTAAAAGTAAAGTATATTACCAACAAATGGTCTGGTTTCATTTTAATTTCAGGAAATACTGTGGATCTTCTACTGTTGATCGTCTAAGGCGTCAGAAATGGTGATTTTGTTCCTCCGTGTGTCTGCAGGACAGTGAGGGTCTGGTGTTCCACTACTGGGCTCTGTTCGATGGCCACGCTGGTTCGGGCGCGGCGGTCGTGGCCTCCCGCCTGCTGCAGCACCACATTGCCTGTCAGCTGCAGGCCGTCATCGAGATTCTGCGCAACCTGACCTCCCCGCCGCCCACGGTGATGGGCGAGGAGGCCGAGGACAACCCCTACCTCCAGGGGAACACTCCGGGCCCCCCCCGGGCCCTGACCAGGGCGGCCTCGCTGCGCGGGGCGGCCGGAGCGCCCAGCTCCCCCTGTAACACGCCGCCGCCGCCTCGCTTCTTCATTGAGAAGAAGATCCAGCACGAAAGCCTGGTGATAGGAGCCATAGAGAACGCCTTCAAGGAGATGGTAGGAAACACTTATACAACAAAAGAATGTAGGTCCTCCCAACCTGATCAGCCCTGAAAGCTTTTCCATTGATTGGAGCACACTGCATTCATTGTAATCACTGACTTGTCATGGAAATAGCTAAAAGTGCTCGGACTGGTTTTCAGACTGTACAGCATTCAATAACTGTGAACTTTCACGATATGAGACAAAAAGCAGTAAAATGATTTATCCTTTGTAGCTAACTGTGTGCTGAGACATCCTTGAGTCTACAGGGTTTTAAATGTGACACTAATACGGCAAACCTTCACGATACTAGAGCCAGGAAAAATCACATCATCACAGCTGTAAATATGAAAAGGATGACATCATCTTAGTGTGGATTTGTAGCAGTATGTGCTGAACGCTCGCACTGTGTATACAGTAAACATGTGCATGCATTGTCAACACGGTATGTAGATTAGATACTATGTCGCCTTTATAGCTTTTATCACTTGTATGTTTTTCTTGTTTGTTTATGACATAATTACATAATATTCGACCCTGAGGACACAAACGGTTTAATTTTTAACATCTGTCTTTACAGTTTAGTCACACAGATTAGCACAAGACCATAAATTGCAAGTGTATGAAATGATGTGTAGGGTTGTTTTCTTTTATAAACTAAAGTCTATACAGTTCTACCACTAGATGGCAATGGGAATCAACACACTGTTTAACCTGGGCTCTGTGGAACCCAGCTTAATTACAATAATAGTAATAGTGTGTGGTTTGTATGTCTACGTGAGTGGTTATTTGTTATTAAAATCTGTCTCCGTTTTTTTCCCAGGATGCCCAGATTGAGAGGGAGAAACAGGTTTACAACATCACAGGAGGCTGCACAGCTCTCACTGTCGTCTACCTGCTCGGGAAGCTGTACGTGGGGAACGCAGGCGACAGCAGGTGCGTGTGCGCCCGTGCTCCCAGACGCAGCCATCATTGCACTGCGGCAGACACGGCGGAGGCGAGGGGCGCGCGATGGCAGCGCGAGAACTCGCCGGAGCAAAGGAAGAGGCTGCGGCGAACGCAGCTGCTTGCTGTTGTGACGTTGCGTGTACATGACCCTTTTGTGTGTGTGTCTGCAGGGCAATCATTATTAGAAACAATGAGATCATCCCCATGTCAGCTGAGTTCACGCCAGAGTCAGAAAGGCAGCGACTCCAGTTCCTGGTAAGAGAACGCTGCCCTTGTTTTCACATTCTAATTAATAAATGATATAGGACACAAACAAAGGTGACAATAATGGCCATAAAAAAAGATACATTTTATCTCTAAACACGCGTGACCCGCCGAGCTGCTTTATTGACTTGAAGGCCGCGTTTGGCTTCTCTCCAGGGCTTCATGCAGCCTCACCTGTTAGGAAATGAGTTCACGCACCTGGAGTTTCCCCGGAGGGTCCAGAGGAAGGAGGTAGGCAAGAGGATGCTCTACCGGGACTTCACCATGAGCGGCTGGTAAGTCTCCGCTTGCAGCTTTAGGCTGACAAAACACTTAAGCATGGCAGCGGCATGCGTCCCCAAAAGTCTGGCTCGCCACAACTCAAATGGCACTGCAAACCCCCCAGACCTCCAAGCCGACCGTTACCGCCCTAAATGAAAGCCTAATCGGAGAAAGGGCTCTGTTTGTTTCTAGCAGCGTGGTCGGGGTCTTTGTTTCTCACTCCTTTCCCCTCCCTCTACCGCCGCACACTCTCCTATACGGCGAGCGCTGAGGAGACCGGCAGAGAGCTAATGAGGGAGCAGCCCAGGCTGATGCGCTATAATGATACAGCAGAGACGGTCCTATATGGGCAGCCTTATGTGGGCTAGCGATGCGCCACGCTGTTTGCCTGTGGCTGCAGTGGAGCTGGTAATGAGATGTGCATTTACTGACACCTTCTCACACGCACAGTGGCACATAGCGTGTGTGTGTGTGTGTGTGTGTGTGTGTGTGTGTGTGTGTGTGTGTGTGTGTGTGTGTGTGTGTGTGTGTGTGTGTGTGTGTGTGTGTGTGTGATGTATATTTGACAATCACACTGTCCCTCAGGAGAGGAGCAGCCATGTGCCAGCCAGGATGCCAGGATTTTCTCTGTTGTGACATGACAAACTACTGTTAATATTGTGTCTTTCTTTCAGATTTTTTATTTATAATTGTTTTGGTTTGCTGGCTGTTTACATTACAGGCTTCTTTGAGACATGTTCCCTAGTAGTACTGCCTTCAGCACATCTCAGAGATCCAGAAAGTATTGCTCGCCACATACCATAATGTTCTTCAGTTTGTACCTAATTAATCTTAACTGTGCAACACTATTGTCTGACTACCATTTATTAATCCATCCATGTTTTCTGCTTATAAAATCCATCCAGAGACACAGACAAGCTGTGTATGTCTCTCTGCTACAGTAGGATGTTAGACATTTTGTGGACCATACACTCTCGCAATGTTGTTTTTCTATTTATGTCTTTCTACCAAATGTTTGTAAAGAAAATGAACATTTATTCTCATCAGACCAGTTACTTTCTGGCTCAGTGAGTAGATGAATTACATCTCTTCAAGACGTGCAAGCCCGAGTCAGATATGAAGCTGTTTGAAGTTGCTGATATTCTCTGCTGACTGCTGATGCCAGGTCTAATCGGGATAGTTTCAGCACATCATAGTCAACTACGGATTTTTGGATTTTTTTTCCAGCCTGGCATCAAAGCTGTCTTTCCAAGTGCATTTCCAGGCCTCTGCTTTGTGCACTTTTGAACTTACTCCATTGTTTGCCGGCACTTTATAAGATCTCCTCCCTGTTTGTTTCGCTCGCTAAATTTCGAACAGCAGAAACACTTGTTATTCCGCTCTGGAGAGAGGCCCGGGTGCAGCTGCATGGCAGTGAGACGGAGACTAAATCAAAATGTGTCTAAAACTGTCGTGAAGGATGGCAGTGTCACCTGGGTTTCACCTTTATGTTTATTAATGAGGGATAAGCAGGAGCAGGATGATACGAATAGTGTAAAAATAAATGGAGGGGGGATTCATATTTTATTAAAACAAACTATTAAACATTACAGCTTCACAAAAATCATAGTCTTGTAACTTTAAAATTGGCAGAATGAGGTAATGGAATCCAGTCGTGGGATGTATTGTTTATATAAGTTGATTAGTGCAGCTTTATTGGATATTCGGACATTCAGGGTCTTTGGGTGTTCAGTGAAGGTCTATTTTACATATGAGCAGACTCGGTGTCCATGTGAGCTGCTGAGAGCTGGCGAGGCGGAGGCAAAGGGTGGCAGCTGCCTCTGGGTGCCTTGCCTCTGGTAATTATACACCTGAGAGTGAGGGTGAAGCTGCTGATTCTGGAGCTGCTGTACTGTGGATGCAAAATGCCTGCTAGGGCCCATATGGCACAATTACAATACTACTGTTTAATCAAGGAAACCCCACGTCTGCTTCTCCACCTTTTGTTTGTATAAAAATGGTGCGCGAGTGTATATATTTCATTTTTAATCTCTCCTCTCAAACACAGGGCATATAAGACCATTGAGGATGAAGATCTCAAGTTTCCGTTGATATATGGTGAAGGGAAGAAGGTAAGTGTGTGTGTGTGTGTGTGTGTGTGTGTGTGTGTGTGTGTGTGTGTGTGTGTGTGTGTGTGTGTGTGTGTGTGTGTGTGTGTGTGTGTGTGTGTGTGTGTGTGGTAAATTCCTCAATAGGACACTCTCAGCCTGACACACGCCTGCTGGCCACCCAGAGAGTGAACCCTCGCTCTCAGACGTGTCAGTCGACTAGGAGAGGGAAAGACGACGGTCCATCTGTTTCACTTCAGTAGCTGCTTCCAACGCGCACACGCAGTGAGACAGACACACAGCACTCGGGAGATGACAGCCGCGTGTCTGAGGGAGAAGTTAATCCCCACCGGGATCGCAGAGGAGAGATGAGAAGAGACGGATAATGAAAACACTCCACCGGAAAGAAGAAAAAAAAGATACTTGAAGTTCTCAGACTTGTCAGACTGTTTCATATTTTCAGTCCATTCGGTTTTGATTCAAAGAGAGACACGAAAAAGTCTTTACGCGAGGGGAAAAAGCCTCAGTCGAGCACAGTGTTACCTGAAAAATGGATGTCGAACTCATAGAACAGATGGAGTCTTCTCTCAAGGATGAAGGAGCGTGGTTGAAATCAATGGAGCGATTAAAGGATCAGGATAAAGTTTCTACTCACTTCACAGACGTATTGTGTGGTATTTGTTTAACTGGTAGATGTGTCCTGTTGTTGCAGGCCCGGGTGCTGGCCACCATCGGCGTGACCCGCGGCCTCGGCGACCACGACCTCAAAGTTCACGACTCCAACATCTACATCAAGCCGTTCCTGTCCTGTTGCCCTGAGGCGAGTGCACATGTTTAGCACGTAGCTGAGACTAGCATCCGTCAACTGTTTTCCCCTCAGGTTCATTATTTCTGCTCATTTAGGAGTTTTACCATTGTGAGTCATTCATTTTGGCCTTTCTTAATGGACAAACCTCACCGCTTCGTAGGTTTTTGGCAGCGCTGTGAGACAGAAACCCCCCGATTGCGTAGCTCGGGCCGGAATAATTGGTCGTTTCGCCGACGTCCATTCTCTCCGAAGTGAAAAGCACATGTGCGACTCCGGCAGATATCGGCTTGCTCCTGCGGTCCGCCTGCGCTCCGTTTTGTCAGGCCGCGCTCTCCAAGCATGAGGAATTGTGGTCTAGCATGTCAGAATCTATCTGCTTAAACCCATTAACCCTCAGACTGGGAGGATGTTTCCCAGAGCTGCCGTAATTACACTTGTTGCGAAATCAGATGTTGCAGATGTTTCCATCTCATCTATTTTCCCTTTGTCTCCTGATTTATTTGCCTGTATAGAAGAATAGGTCCGTCCCATGGCTTCCCTGCGTTCCAGTTAGCGGAGGTAACATTTTGCTGCCTCTCCGTCTGAACAGGGTCCTCTGCTGCCGGAGAACTCCAGCTCAGCTGTCTGGCACGGGTTTCAAAGCGCTTTCATCTCCCGACGTAGTTTGTCTTATAGGGTTTTGCAGCTCTTCCTCCCAGAGCTCCCTGCTTGATCTTTAATTCATTAATACCCAGGTTCACGCCAGGTTCAAGACTCCACTCCTCCGAGCGTTTCTGCACGTCTGTCTGAGCGAGTCTCCCTCGCAAACACGTCTCTCACTTCTGGCTTGCAGTCGATGAGCGCTGTATTGACTGCATCGGGTCGAGGAAACGCTTGGGCCGTGTGGTTTTCAGTTGAGCTGCTCTAAGTGGTTGGATTTGATGTTTGTAACTACTTTAGAAGTTCAAATGGAAGGAACAGGGGATGCATTTTAATTCTTGGGGAGTAGTGTTTACTTAGAATCCGATTTCTTCAAATCCAACCTTTCTACTTTAGATCAGTTTCTCCTAAAGGGGGTTAATTCAGTTACTAACATAGCACGTTCATTATTTATGCAGTTCTTTTTGGTTAGTCTGCAGGTGTGTCCTCCATGTTTAATCCCAGCCAGTCAATAATGCACGTTTTCTTATGCTGCAGCAGCAGATACATACTGTACAGTATTGGCACCCGCTGGAGATGCAACGTCAATGAAGAACCCCGGTCTGGTTTTGTGGCCTGCAGGTGCGGGTCTACAACCTGATGCAGTACGAGCACGGCGCTGATGACGTGCTGGTGATGGGATCGGACGGACTCTGGGACGTCCTCTCCAACCAGGAAGTGGGCGAGGCCGTCACCACCTTCCTCGCCAACTGCGACCCCGACGACCTGCACCGGTGGGAAGCGTTCCGCTTCGTGTCGTGGCGCCTCTCTCTCGTGGGTGACTGAGTTTCACGCAGTCCCTCCCTCTCTGGTCCAGGTACACGATGGCGGCGCAGGACCTGGTGATGCGAGCGCGCGGCGTGCTGAGGGACAGAGGCTGGAGGATCACGAACGAGCGCCTGGGCTCCGGAGACGACATTTCCGTCTTCATCATACCGCTGATGTACGGAAACCGTCAGCCCTGAGGAGCTCGCCAGACGAGCGAGAGGGGCCTCCGGGCTCTCACGGGACCTCTGTACGGTTTCTTCTGTGCCCTTTGCACACGTTTCTTCTTCCTCGGAGCAAAGTGGAGTGAAACGCGCGGCGGTGCGTCGTTTGTCTGCAGGAGTTCAGAGTTCTGTCATTTACAACCCTTGACGGGAAGATATAATCTGGCCTCTCATAAGTGAGTCTGGACTTCTGCAGAAGTGGGGAAGCTGCAGTGACGCAGGTGAAAGTGAGAGTGAAGAAAACCTTTCCTGTTGTCCTTCTCTTAACCTCTCCTGTAACGCTGTACAGTCCGCTTCTCTCTTTTAGACCCCACGTCCATCATGAAGCTGTGAAGTTAGCTTGTTTTTAAAAAGATAAATGACCTCCATTGTGCGACCGTGGACCGAGCTGACAGCCCGGACGCACTTCCCCGTTTGCCACAGTGTGGCTTTGAAGGGTCCTTTTAATGAAGGCTGCTTCCAGTTTGCTGAACAGATCGCGAAACGCTGACAACGAAGAGACCAAGACCTAAACCTTTATATTAGCAGCAACGCAGATTCTGTTTTAAATTAGGCTTAGAAGGATCTCAGTCTGTTTGGTGGCGACGTGTCACATTAGAAGGTAAATCTGGACTGTTACATCTGTTTACTTCTCTATTAGTGACAGTGTCAGTATCGTGAATTTGAGGCAAAGCTCCAGAAGACGAAGCTGCTTCTTGCCCAGAGTTGAATGAGAAAATTGACCTATTGTTAACTTACTTAATGATGTGGGATTTAATGTCAACCCTCAATTAGTGTCAGCTAAGGTGAAGCAGCGATCGCCATCTTCTCATCTAACTCCTGGCAAATAGGCACATTTTCTAAACCGTATGCTGAGAAACGCAACACGTCCCCATTAATAAACACCTTTTCTACACTCTTTAAGGGTGAAATATAGTGGGTTATAAATTAGCTTTATGTCAGTATAGGTGCACTTTAGGCCGGCCCGCATCACTTACCACGGATTTATGTAAATGATGACGAGGCAAATATTCCCTGTAGCAGGGAGGTATAAATCAAATTTATAATTGTCATTTTGAGAAATCATGAAATACAATCAAAGCCGAGCGAAGCAGTTCCTGAGGCAATGTTCCTTTCGCACATTTTGGATGATTCGTAAGCGTTAGGCGTCTTCAGAGGGACGTTTGGGGAACAACCACGTCTTGTTTGTTGGATGTAGTGATTTTCCTGTGTATCAGTGAATGCAGTGACACGTAGGCCCGGGATTCGGAGTAACAGTGCAATGACTTACATGGCTTTTTATTTGTTTTGTTTCGTTTTGTATGGGTTGAATCTGCAGTTGTGTAATGTAGCAATGACACAGTCCCGTCATTTGTTTGTGTTGAGACATGCATATGTGTATTGGCTTGTTTTGGATACTTCGTTACAGGTTCAGTGGACGGGGGAACGGAATGTTTCACCCCTTTTCTACATTAGTATTCTTTATTCATGCAAGCACGACTGGGTTAAGCTGCAGGAGAGAACGAATTTAGCTTTTAGAGGATCGATAGCAAAACGATTCCAAGGAGAGAGAGAGGAAATGAATGGCAGCAGCTTAGATGATATAAAATCTACCCGTGTAGTGGATCTGTAGGTTTGTCTTACCTTTCTTGGCTCCAAAGTTACTTTATTGAACAAAGACCATCAATCCAATGGTTAATATTGAAACGGTCTAGTTCCCAGAAATGCAAAAGGAGAAGTTTGATGGCGTTAATCTTCAGCCCTCTCAACACGTCTACTGCTAAACGCACAAAAGTGTACTTCTCAAACTATTCCTGAGTCACATGACATGTGCCCGTACGTCGGCCGGGCTGTTGATCATCTCAGCCTGGGCCTTTTGCGTCGTACACCTTTCTAGCTAGCGTTCCTGAAAGCAGCAGTCGCTCAGATTCACCTGAACTTCATGCGGTGCATTTTTTCCATCAAGGTGTTCCATTGGCTTCATCGTGTGAAGTTGTGCTGTTGAGCTGCGTCTCATCCTGCATCCGTTGTTAGTTAATCGTTAAAGTTTCTTTCAAGCTTGTTCTCTTTAGTTTATTGAATGTATGCTTTTATATTTATATATATATATATATATATATAATTTCTTTTAAGTCCAGACTGTCTTGCCTCCGTCTAAGCCTTATCTTAGCACGCATCCCGTTCAGGAGAGCGACTTTGACCAGACTTCATCTGACATCATGTGAATGTTGTGAACGGTGCGCGTGTGAGGATAAATGATGATCGAGGCATTACGTTATGTTCTGAATCTCTGCTTTTTTTTCCTCCTAGATGAATGTCACACAGTGAACGTGCGACTTATTTATTTGCGTCCTACTGTGCCACCCACCTGCTGCACATTAACTCAGGTTCGACTGTCGCGTGGTAGTGGTTGGGGGCGGTTTTCTAGAGACGGGTGCTCTGCGATGCTGTTATTTGTGTTAACGCTGCATTTGTAAGCATGGCCGGGGTTTGGCTCCTAGACTTTAAAGCTGACTTAATCCCTCCAGTCCAAGCTGTAGATTTCCCTCTCTGAAGATGCTGTAGTGTAAAAGTAGTAACTGCTCCTGTTCTCTTTTTTTTTCTATTTAAACTTTGGACTTTTATTTTGTAGCAAAGAGGAAGTTTTAAGCCCAGTGGGGAACCGTTTGGAAGTGACCATTGTGCTCTCCTCAACCTCTCCATTTGTGAATGTGAAATGTACATTTTATATAACAAAAACATCAGTTGTGGAGTCCGAAAAATATTTTTAATGTTTCCTTGTGCAACTCTGACTTTGGGGGAAGGCAATGTTTACCTTTTAATGATTCTTTTCCAGAAATAAAAAAAAGAGAATAAATGTTCAAGATCAATGTAAAAACCGTAGTTTGTATCATTAAAAAAAGGAAGAACTGGGAGCTCACGCTGGGGTCACAAATCAATAGTTCTCCAAATGTTCCGTCTTTGCAGTCTAACACAGTGAGCCGAGCAAGTCAGCGTGAACGAGCGGGGACGCGGCAAGAAAATGAGAAATACAAACGCAGGAGAGCCAATCAGCTTCATTTCTGCTTGTTTCCCCTGGTCGTGCTCGTGGGAAGGCGAAAGCGAACAGAACAGGGTCAGCTCTGCTGCAGGAGACGAGTTAAGACTGTGCGCGGGCAGCGGAGGGAGTCATTAGTGGAGCCACAGGCCGCTCGCTGAATGTGAAACGCATCGCAGCGGATGCTGACGGAGCGGCGTCGAGCCGGCGACTCCGCACCGGAGCGGCGCTCAGCGTGCGCGGTCGCGCAGACAGTGCGGATGTTGATTTCCGGACAGAAACAGAAGGTTAGATTGATCACATGCGAGATTAAGTGGCGCAACGTAATTTATCTTTTACCAAAGCTATAAACCACAGACTTCCTAAAGGACAGTAGGAGAAATGTTGGTATAAACACATTATGAACACATTTCACACACACACATATACCAAAATGTATTGTCTGTGTTAATGTCTGACTTTCCGAACTGTTGCTCTGAAGTGACTGACTGAAAATAGATTATTTAGATTAAAGGGAGAAAGGGGAAGTACAGTATAAACCATCTACCAAATTTAACCTTCTGCATTTCCCAGTTAAAATTAGTTTAGTATTAATTGAAATAAAGGGAGTTTGCAGCCAAACGGATTTCTGATGTATGCAATGAGACAGTAAGATAAACCTTCTTTCATCCCACAGTGGGGAAATGTCAGTGATAATATTGAAGGCGGCTCAATTTACTGTTATTTTGCTTCATTACGATTGAACGGCACTTAATAGAGACGGGGGAATTTAAAACAAGACAAGACAGATGCAACAGTAAAACCAGTCAATATGCCTTTATTTAGGTTTTAAATAACACACTGTTCGTGAGTGTCTGCGATCGGTCTATTGTGTTTAAAAGAAAACAGCCCAGCGAGGTTCTTTCACGCTGATCGCGATCGCTTCATCCGCCGCACGTCGCCGTCGCCGGCAAGGCAGTAGATTGCGCAGTCATCTCCACTAGGGGTAACATGAAAACCCGACCAACAGCACAAACTACTACCTCAGCCGGCGCTCGGCCCGTCCATCCGTCATCTTCACCCCCGTCTCTTGGATTCGGAGTCTCCAGTAACTCGGCGTCGCCGCGCGTAAAAGCGCACGGGGGGGGAAATGGCGTGCGCGCATTAAAACGAGACGAAAAACCCCACCCAACGCCATCTGATGCACCTTTGCCACATTTCCTGCACCCGCTGCTCTCCTCAGATGACCTCGGTGAGAAAATGGCACATGGCAAATAAGGACGTCGGAGCTCGTGAGTTCGTCGGTCCCAAGCAAAGGTTGTGAAAATAGTGCTCAGTTAAACAGTAACATATTACGCTGGAATGCGCAGTTTGAAATAATAATGATAATGTAAAAAGTATAAACACATTTAGTCAGTTACGCTTGCACCCCCCCCCCCCCAAAAAAAAAAAAAACAGCATATGATTTTAACACTTTCACAATACAGTTATAATACAATGAAAAAACATAAAGTCACAGTAACCCCGCTTCCAGTCCACGTTACCGATATTTTGTTCGAGCGCCTGAGAGAACGAGAACCCAGGAAAATCCCAGCCCGACTCCTCATCCAGTCCCTCACCCTGCAGCTGAACTGCAGCAGCCTGTTTTATAACCCATTGTCTCGCTCTCTCCCCTCTTGCTCCCAGTCTGCGTCTGGGAGGATAAAGTTGTCTCCGGTGTCTGATCCGCTTGAGTGAAAGCAAACGTGTCCAAGTCCACGGCGGAGCGACGAGCGACGCTCCCTCGCCCCGTTTCCCCGCGCGAATGCAGCAACTCGTGTAGGTGCGCGACTGCTTCTTCATTCCTCTCAGCGGCTGATTTGTCTCTTGAAATGCAAACGGATCCCCTGATTCGGAGGCTCAATCCTTGGCGGACACGCGGCTGGACCCTATGCACATTACAGCGCTCCTCAAACTTTCACACACGCGCTACAGGAATGCAGAGACTGAGGAGCTTTGTTTTACTACCAGGCTTCAGTTTCACTCGCCGTCCAGTAGGTGGCGGTAATGCGCGATGTAGCTGGTGGCTTAACGTCAATCCAACCAAGGGAAGAAGCTGGTCATTCTACAGACCAGGAGTCGGCAAATACAAATTCTGCTTTATACATAATGCTTGACACCATGCGTAATTGTTTGAAATTGGTTATTTTAATAGTAACAACTGATAGAGATATATTTCTTCCAATGCTATTTTAAAGATATGACGTGTTACATCCCAGCTAGAAATGGCAGAAAATAATTAGTTCCCATATTAACTTGAATCCACGTTAAGTGCCAACCTCACTGTTTTAAACGTTTCATCACTTTGAACAGGACAATGACCCAGCACTTTGAGGCTTAACATCAACGTACCGCAGCTGACAGTTTATATGAAGCTGATGTTGCAGAGCTTGGATAGACACATTTGTTATGGTAGGTCCACAATCGTTGTTGTGAATAAAGTTTTTACATCTTTGTTAAACATGACTTTTGGAAGCATCTTCTGTTATTGCCATAGTCAGGCATTCCTATCAATAAAAGATTTGATAGCATATGTGCAAACTATAATTAATTAACTATAATTCCAGACATTTACAAAATTAAAGGTATATGTGCAACCTTATTATACATATTGCATATGTAATGGTGTTCTTTTATTATTTATAATACTCCTATTACATAGTTGTACTACTGTTTATTACTCAGTATAAACCCTACCAACAGAAAAGTATAACAATTCCATGAGGTATATTGTTATTGTTATTATATTGTATATTTGTTTATAGTAGTTTAGTTGTATTGTGTTGTATAACCATACAACGGATACTGGAGCGCCATCTACTGTCCAGAAAGCCCTTTGTCCTTATACACAGTGCGATGCTTCATTGGATCTTCTAAACTCTGGCAACCTAATACATCATGATGTGACATGCTGTACATGCAAAGGTGCAAAGGCAAGATAGGAATAATAACGATAATAATAATACCGTAATTTAGAAAGACCAGCAAATAATAGCTATTGCAATAATGTATTTTCCCATAAATAAAATACCTTAAACATAAAGTGGGAAAAGTGAGTTGAGGGTTGTTATTATTATATAATATGTCTCCTGCATGTACAACAGTCAAAACATATAATTTATAAGTTAAGTATAATTGAGTTCATTCGCGCATCATCTGAGACCATCAGTTGTCTTTCAGTTTGACCTGTTCTAGTGATTGGTCCTTTTAAACATTGATGGAGAAACAGGGTGGAGAAACAGGGTGGACACCCATCAGCATATTGGCAGAGCAACGCTTTTTACGCCTTCCCACATTACAGGAAGTGATGCAAAAATGCTGCTGTAATTTCTTATATTTAAAAACATTATTATTACTAGAATAGTGCCAGAAAAGTTAGATTATGGAATGGAACCACTTATGTTTGCTTAGAGGCCTACAAGTGAATCACCCATCTATTTTCCTAGTTTTACACCAATAAAACCAAAGCAGGACCCACAGGAAGCTTTACACAACTTTATTGAAGATTGTGTATAAATACACATGCACATTTCAAATGTAAACCCAAGTGAACTCAAGTGCAGTCAAACCTGGAAACCCTTTTTCTGTCGTCATGCAAGGATGTCTGGGTTATTGTTTTTACAAAAAAAGTCCCAAAGCAATAGAATCATCCTTTTTTGTGTTTTAAAAGATTCCCTCCCTGACAAGAGCACAGGCAAGACTTTGCAAACTAGTGTGTATGTGTGGGTTCGAGCCACATTTCCCCAGCATTTCTAGTCTTGCAAGGTTTTAAATATATTGTCTATTCATTATTAAATGCTTACATATAAATAAATAAACTTTATCAAATGTGCACTCACAGAGTGAACTCTTATGTACAGTATTGTATAAGCCTATAGTAGCAGTCACATCTCAGTCCGTCAGTCAGTCAGGATGGGGTTGAGTCGCCCAAAATGCAAGGCAGCGCAGAGGCAACGTTGGCCACGTGTTCAAAGCACAGAGATGCTCATAAAGGCATGGTACACATCTAATATTCTGAGGCAACAACAGGTACATTGATGCTGTTTTACAATGCAAAGAACAGGTAGTTGGAGAAAACGTAATACTCCACCATGGAGAATTGTTTCGTTATGAGTTGCGTCAGTGAAGGGACCTCCTGCAGTGACCTGCCACTAAATATTTTCACTGTGTCATGAGACCAAAAGCTGAAAAGGCCTTTTAGGCAGACTCACCCCGTAGTTTTCAGTTTGTCTCCCTTATCCCAACCCTCCTCAAAGCTCGAGACCACAAGGAAGTCTGCCCCCTTGCTCTGGAGAGGGCGTCCAACATGAACTCGTTCAGGTAATATTGAAGGTGAACAACTCATAACTATCACATTCAACCAAACCTAGAAGGAGAGCCATGAAAAAATAAAAACAAAGAACAGAACTAGTCTGGCCCGATAAAGAACTGAAATGCATCAACCACATACATCTGGTCAGTGTTCGTTTCATTCAGCATACATTCTGGCCCTCGTGTGGGTTGAAATGACATGGCCGTGAGACAACAAGCCGAACCACGTGGACATTCGCTCTGGAGTGTGTGTGTGTGTGTGTGTGTCTGTGTGGGGGGGGGGGGGGGGGGGGGGGGGGCATGCAAAAGAAACGGTGCGACACAGATGTGCAAAGAAAGGCGACTTGGTTGGAGATTAAGAGTTAAGGCAGAGGTGATCCAAACAAGAGACGACACATCTGATGCCAAAGAAATCACTGACGTTCCTAATCTCGTAGCGCCTCGGATATGAACAGTGTGGAGCCACGGTAAAGCTTTTCAACACGACTACGACGGTTAGCATACGCGGGGGGAGCTCAGGAGATGTTACACCGGTCTTCATCCACAGGAAGCCCGTGCTCGGAGGTGGGTTCTGATGTTCTGATCTTCTGGATCTCAACAGCTGAGAACTCTGAAACAGCTTTGTCCGATTGATTTTCTGCAGCTAAAAGATGCCTAAACTGAATTTGCTCATGCTTCGCTAGAGGTTTTAGTCCGTAATTCACTGGAGAGAGAGAGAGGTGGCCGACGCAGGACCTTGAATCGCAGAGATTAATGCTACTACTGAAAGTACTGAAGCTGAGGCAATTTGTCTGTCTGACATTAAAACAACTAAGTGCATCTCCTCTCCTGGTCTAGACTGCAGACCCGGTCTCACCCGTGGCTGACCATGGGCAGCATTTTGATGCCAGGAAACCTACAGAGAGAAGGTTTCATTGCCAAACAGCTGTATCGCCTGGCAGTATAGTAGTAATACATTAAAAAAAAAAGGGGATGGTTAGTGATTGTGCAAGATCCAAAGGAATCAGCGCATCATGAAAACCCCAGTGTTTAAAATATTTACGAAATCATACTAAAATGATATGCCAACAATCCACTGCTCTCAGATGTGTGTATAATATAATACACACACACACGTGAGAAAACAACACAAAAAGCAGAGAACAGCACTGGTGTAAAATGGAGCCTCTAAATCCTGGTGTTGATCTGTGAGCAAGTTTTGGACGAATGAACATGGCCGCACGCACGCACGCACGCACGCACACATACACACCCACGCACGCACGCACGCACACATACACACGCACGCTCACACCAGTGGTCAATCCACAGAGGAGGGCCCTGATTTCCTAGAGTTGAGTACCGCGGTAGCTCCCTGACCCATCAGCCGACACCCCCGCAGTGGCTCCGCCTGTCGAGCGGCCGAGTCTGAGCCGCCGGGTGGGGACGGGTGACGCCCGCTGCCATGCTGTGTCCATATGGCTTTGGATGGAAAGATCCCAGTCTTTCTCTCCATTTTATTCCTATCCTTCATCGCCTCAGTTGGTTTTCATGGCGACGTCTTGATTGGGCGCCTGCTCCTCCTCATCCTCCTCTTCCTCGTCCTCTTCCTCCTCGTCTTCCTGCTCGTTGTCGTTCTTCCGGCGCAGGTTCTCGTTGGGGTCCTCCTCGTCGCTCTGAGCGGCGGCGGCTCCAGCGGCAGACGAGGCAGTCTTTTTCTCCTTGTTACTGTTCTCCTCCTCCTCCTCCTCTCCTTCCTCCTCCTCATCCTCTTCTTCCTCCTCACGGTCAAGAGCGAAGTAGCCTGTGCCTTTGACCGTGTCCTGCCGCTGGTAGAAAAGCACGTATCCTGCTTTAGACTGAAAGACAAACACAAAGTCAAGTTTAAGGATTCACTAATGAAGCTCCATTTAATATTCTCTGTATGTGTAATGTATTAATTGACTAAAGCATTTTGTGGACTTGTTTGTGCTTTAAGATTATCAACACCCTCTTTGAGACATTGTTCTGTTTGGCGATGTCATAATTACAGTAATCACAAGCTAAACACTTTACTTTGGGGAAATGAATCTGTCGTGCAGTCCGGCCTTTGATGAACACAAAGTAAGTCAGGCTTTTTGCACTCACCACTATCTGATCCTCGCTGGCAGGAGACACACTGCTGTCATCAAAGTTGTACCACTTTCCATCGTCTTTGTTCTTGGCGTAGGCAGTATCTGCGAAGGGTGAAAATAAAAATTAAAAATAAACACATCCCTACAGCAGTTACGCTGCTCTTCATCCTCGTAAAGCAACAAAACCAATTTATCTGTAAAACATGTTTGTGGGATGCAAGCCTTACAGTGGCCTCCACCCATTCCACCATAGTGGTTGGATACAGCAATGAGGTCATAGCGACAGGGCCCAGCGTTGGGGTTGATCAGAAACTCTGACATATCCAAATCTCTAAAAGAGCAAAATGGCAAAAATAAATGGGTGAGATATAGAGCAGACGCATGGAGAGTATTTGTCATATATGTATAAACTGTGCATTGTGCTGTGCTTTGGTTCCAGTCTGCCTGTGGGCTGATGAATTGCTAATTGTGACAGAGTGAGTGTACCTGAGCGGGAAGTCAACGAGGGAGTCCAGTTTATCCCTCATGTAGCGGCTGTAGGAGAAGCGTTTGAGGTGGACCACCAGCACTGGAGGCAGAGACCACAGGTCCAGCTTCTTGGTGGCCTGTTGGTGCTGCTTACAGTTCGGACAGTACCTGAGACATCAAATTGAGAGCTCGTTAGCAGGGGGTGCCTTAAACCCGAGGTGGGCTTTCTCCACAGCGTGTGTGCGTCCCTCACCATGGATCCTCCGCTCCCAGCTTCTCCTTAGTGGTGAACAGTTCAATGCAGTCATTCAGCTTGAAGAATGCCTTCTTCTGAGGCTTGTACTCCATGCTCTCATGCTTATCAATGTCCTGCTTTCAGGAAGAGACAAACACATACACACAGCTGAAACACTTACTACTGAACTGTTGTGTTTCATTGGACACAGATTGCAATGTCACCCAAAAATAGATCAGACACACTAACTTATACATAGATTAATCTAGGTGACTTAAATGGACATGAGTTGAGTAGTTAAAATCAAAGTAAGTATTTACTGATTACTATATTCAATTACTGTGCATATCTATGCTGGTTGGAAGTTTACCTCAACGACGGTCTCATCAAAGTACTTCTTCTTGATCTCCGGTTCCCAGTCCAAAGAGAGATAAGAGCGGTCTGTGGAAATGTGGACACAACACAGACACACACTTAGTGTTATATTATGCTAAACAACAGAGTATTACACCATTGATTTATATTTCTAGGCTATGACTGAAATCTGAGAGGATTCGTTCATTTATTTGCACAAAAAGGAAACTGAGGGGGGGATTTCTTACCACTGAGTCTAAGGTGTCCCTCATCAAAGCGAATCTGCCTGGTGTCCTCCTTAATGAGCAAGAAATCCGTTTTGCCCATGTTATTGAACTGGAATGTAAAAAGTCTCTTTTTGCTGTGCCCGGTCGTCTGCTGGCCTTTGGTGGAGTTCTGCGGCGCGACCACGCCGTTCTCCAGCTCGTTGTCCCCTCCCACGGAGTCCTCCGACTGGCTGTTGTCATTCTCGGAGGGTAACTCTTGGTCTTGACTGGACTCGTCGTCCTGCTCGTCCGTCTCCATCTCGCCTGACGGACGACACGGACGACACAGACGACACGGACGACACGGACGGACGTTACAGAAATCTGAACACGAGAAACACGTTATGTGCGTGCGTGGGTGTTTGCACTCACTCGGCGACCCCTCCTCCAGCAGTCCATTAGTGGCATTACCATTTACAGTGTGTTGTTTGGTTGATTGTGTCTCCTCACAATCCTCCTCATCCTCCTCTACTGGCGATCGCACAAACCGGCTGCAAACGAGAGGTTTACCTGTCAACTTTTGAAAAACTGTACCATGTAGGTTTAGATTGAGGGGTTTGGACGCACCAGAGGCGCAGCAGCAGCATGTTGTAGAGCTTGTCCTCACTGAGGGTCCTGGGGACAGCGATGAGGAAGGGCTGCCCGAACAGCGGCGTGCTGGTGTGGTTGTATCCCGACTGCTTGTACTTCTCCCTCAGGTGCACTGGGATCACTACGTGGTCCGTATCCTCCACCCTGTTCACCGCCACCTCGAATCTGCAGGGAGGAGATGTTTTTGGTTTGGTTTTTTATAAATGTTGAGACTTCAAACGGATCGGGATTGTAGTCGGCCGAGCCTGACACTCACACATAGATATCATCTCTCTCCATAATACTGCTGAGATTCTCATTAGTGGCGAAGATCCGATGGAACCGGTGATTGTAGATGTCCGTTACGATCATCTGGGAGAAAGAAAAATAACAATTGGCAAAGAGAGAAAAATCACACATCAGACATTAATGACACACCGAGCCTTAGTTTATAATCATCTACACTTTTTAAGGAAAATGAAAAGTCGACCAATTTTATTTTGGTCTACTCAGCATTATAGTGAGACGGCTCATGAATGAGTAATGTTACTGCTCAGAGCAGAGTTGAAATTCATACCTTCTCAGCAGGCACGCCAGACAGGATGGAGAGGGAGGTGCACAGGTCAGAAATGTAGCCCACCTTTGGTACCGTTAGCTTGTACTGAAACAGGGAAAAATAACCATCCATTACTGTTGTTTTTAAAGATTATGGTTCAACGCTTACGGCGGTTGCATGTTACCTGTGTGGGTTTGGCCAGAGGGTCTAGTCTGACTAGAAAGACCTCCAGGGTGCGCTCCTTCTTCATGGGAAGGGGCAGGGTCAAGTAGCAGAAGGGGTCGAACGTCACAGAGACCTTGGCGCACACCGGACACACCAGGGTGGACTTGAAAAGGCCGTGGAAAATGTCCACTATGATGGAGTCGTTTCTCTTGATGTGGTTCTCCCACGCCTCCTCCGCCACCACCTGTGGCGAACGCCGATGGCAGATTGTGAAACAAAGGGTAGCGTGTGAAACAAAAGCAAAACCCTAGCCGAACTCACTTTATCGGGCCTTCCGTTGGCATCCTTCAGCTGGATGTAGGGCTTCTTCCTGATGCGGTTCAAGTCCTCGTGAAGCCCGTCCAGGAGGAAGGCCAGCAGCTCATGAGAGTCCTGCTGCTGGTAGCCAGAGAACTGGGGTGCAAAGCGGCCCACCTGGGTCTAAGGAATGGAAAAGAAAAATAATACATGCCTACATTTTAGCCTTTTACGTCCAACACGTCTTTTAACATCTTTGGAAAAGTACATTTCCTTCTGTGCTTTTTTTCCCACATGGTCACCTTGAAAGGTCTTGGAGTAACGTAGCTGTATTTGCCCGACCACAGCTGCTTTATAAGCTCAGCGTAGGCTTTGGCGATCTCGCCTTTCATTCCCAGCGGGTTGTCCTCGTTCAGCTCGTCCGTGTACTTGTCTTTGAGGAAGTAATCGGTGAGTGGAGGAATATTACTCAAACACTGAGGAATGGAAATGCAGACACGACAATTATCACCGGAGCGTGGATTTAGGCACTTTGCTGCTTTAGAACGATGGAGAGCTTGTTACCTGCACAGCAGAGTTCATAAAGCAGGTGTTGCCCAGGTTGGAGAGCCCACAGAGACCCGAGCGCTCACTCTGCCTGCTCTGGTCCGAGTAGTCATAGCTGTTGTTGTACGGGTGGTATGATGACAGACTATAGCTCGAATTCTTCACACTGTGCAATAAACATGATTACACAAAATTAGGAAGACTCCTCCAAACTCAGACATGTTATTGATTGACACTGAAACAAGACAATATTAAACCAAAAGTGAGTCGTTAGTTCCCAATTTTCTTTTCACCCGTACACAAAACTACGTTTCAAACCCATCCACCCCTGCTATCTGAACTTAAACATCCTCTTAGGGGTTTCTAGTAAAGCTTAACCCTGGGCCTCCCCAGACCCCAGCAACGAGCCGACCTCTGAGAGGGCTGCAAGCCATCGCTGAGCGTTTCCGGCTCCCACGGCAGCGCGAGAGCTGTGATGGTGGTGGAGGCAGTGGCCTCGCAGTTCAGCACGCAGTGGTCAACCCTCCTGCTGTCCAGGTCCACCGCCTCAGGCCTCAGGCACCACCAGCAACACAGGAGCATGACATCTCAGCCCCGCCCCGGCCCGTGCCGGCCCACATGTCCGGGTGAATCTAAAGGCCCACGAGCCTAGATCGGGCTGAGGTCGGCTCAGGTGCATGAAAATCCTTGCTTTTCGAGGCTGAGGAAGGAAAGTCCCGTTGCAGTCATCCACCGCTGAGCTCCATGTTCACTTAACTTATCCCAGTGTAGCTCAATTTCAGTATTTACGTTCAGGCTTATACTTGACTTACAGGTTCAGCAAAGGCCAAAAAAAAAAAAAAAAAAACACTCTTTTGTTCCGTAGAACTAAGTAAGCAGCTCCACTCTTGTCTTCTCCCCCCCTCTTCTCTTTTGAGCTCGACTGCGTGCCATCTTTTTATCCCGTTTCCTCAGACGTCTGTCCTGCACTGTCCTGTCCTCCCTCTGGCCTGCCTGCTGCTCTTTGCTGCCTTATGGCTATCAGCAGATATTTATAGCAGCAGCAGCAGCAGCAAGGATGCTCAAGACTACTGCTACTGAAGCTAGAGGTGCTCAGAAGGAGAGCGGAAGGGAGGGAGGGAGGGAGGGAGGTAGAGGACGACAGAACAAGGGGGAGGGGCAGACAGTAGAAAAAGGCGGGGGGAGACACCAGATTGGGATGGAGGCAGCAGCTGATCCACTGCATCCAGCTGAGGCTGCAGTATTCACAAGCCTGACTCTCCAATATGCTCTTTAAAATTCCATGGATTAAAAAAGGGAGGGTCCCAATAAGTATAATAAAAGTCCAAAGAAAAGAGGGGCGGGTTTTAAAACAGGGTAGAGCAACGAGGGGAGCGGGAACAGATTCAATGTATTCTGAAGGTCACTTAGACTGCAGAACATGTGCTCAGGGGAGACGAGAGTCTAAGAGACACAGAGAGTGAGAGAGAGAGAGAGAGAGAGCGAGCGAGCGAGCGAGAGAGTCTGCCTGCAATAATCAGGGGACACTGCACAGTGACACTTACTGCTATTACTGAGCATCACTGCTGTGGTTAAACCAACCAGGCCAAAACCGCAAAATCAAAAAGACAAGTGTTATGTAATGCAGACACACTTCATATGATAAAAGAGGGCCCATGCATAATTTAGAGGAAGCGACGTCGCTGGCGCTACATTAGATCAGCGACGCAGGAACTGTTGGGACTGAAGATCCAATTTCCCCATGTGTTTGCAAAAAAAAAAAAATGATGTCGCTGCCATCAAATAGTAAAATGCAGAGAAATGGAAATGTGAAACCAAGCTCCCACCCAGAAGCCAGTAGGGTAACGTACTAAAACATAATGGAGAGAGCTTCACTGCGCATGTAATAGATGGAGAAAGGGTCGCTTCAGGTCACCTCAACTTCCTCCATCGCCATCAATATCGCCTTCTTTCTCGACTGAGCATGTGGCTATTGTTTCTGCACGCCAGTAGTAATAAGTGATGCGATGCACTCACACACTAGGTGGAAAGAAGGGCAGAGCAAAGTCTCCTGAACAGCAGAGCAGAAAGCTCCGCCCACAGTGGAGCAGTGCTCTCTAGCAGAGGAATGACTGAGCCTCTGGGTGCCTGCAATTTACAAGCCAACATTATTCCGGCTACAGTCACATTTTTCCTAAACAGAAACTGGAAGCTAATAGAAAACTGAACCGCAGGTCATTCTGGCATAGCAGGAAATTTGACTGGTGGATATTTACTACAGTTTCTGTGAACTGACTTTACAGGCAAAATAACTCCTTATTTGGAATAAGGAGTTATAGCGCAATTAATAGACAATTTAAATAGTTCAACATGACTAATGTTTGGAGTAAGTCAACTTTTATCCACTACTGCAGTCTCAAAATGATTCAACCTCCTGCAAACCTGGTGGTGTCCCAGCCACACCTTGTGCACTTAATCAAGAGCTTGATAAGGTAAAGCAAATGGGTTTGCTGAGTGTCGGTTTGATTTATTGCTAGAAATATGTCTAAGCGGAAAGATTTATGAAAACAATCCTACACTATAAGGAGAAAGAACTTCTCAGGCCTATGTGCCAGAAGGGAGTATGGTGGTGGCCTGTGATACCCTCTGCTTTCTGAAACTGGAAACCTGTATATGTACAATAATAATAATAATAATAATAATAATAATAATAATAATAATAATAATAATAATAATAATAATAATAATAATAATAATTGCAACAATGAGAATTGAGACAGGACTGTCCACTGCTACCAAAAATCAATGTCTGGGCTGAGCAGGAAGATTGCAGATGTTTGACAGTGTTGAATCACCTCGTTAACGCAGGAATCATTAAAAGCCATGCGTTGTTTTTAAAGAAACCACAATTAACATTAGTTGGGCTGAACCACCAAAATTATTCTTGTTTGTACTGCAAATTTTGCCTAAATGCCTAATTTGCAAAGAAACTTACATAATCGAATCCTACAACTATATGCAAAGTAGAATAATGCAATTAATTAAAATCCTTATGAATTTTAATATAACAAAAGTTCAGTTCATGTTATTTTGACACACCTGCGTAAACTGTTGCGAACGTTCTGTGCCAAACTTGTCCCAGATTTGTAATTACACAATAGTTAATGATGACATGTCATCATTTAAATGTGATTGACTGTGGAGTGAAACAAAGCAGAAAGATAACGTCATGACAAATATTATTGGTTCTAATCATTCTGACATTAACTATATTTTTGTCGCCGTAACCACAGCTATCAGAAGGTCAGGTAGGAAAATCACTATGACTAATAACCAATATATTTAAATGCTGACTAAAGCACCCAGAGACACTCATGCACCATTTATAGAAAACACTGCTGTCATAGAGGAGATCAATCCATCCTAAGCCCCTTTCCCCCTTCCTGCGATCAGCTCTTATAGTTAAAACAGCATCATAAGGAGACAGCGTTCACAGTTGAACCAGAGCCAGAGAAAGAGCTGTGACTGGGTATGAGTGGAAACTGGTCAAAACAGGGGTGACGTCACTTAATTTTAGCAATCACACAGTTAATGCACATTTCATTGTTCCCGTTACCACTTGAAAAGCCAATTCCATGTAGGTTAATGTGATGTTCTGTGCTAAGCTAAACCTCCGAGCTCCATCTCTGGCTGTTGGCATCCACACCCACCCCACTACTAAGCCTTACTTCCTGCTGTTGAAGCTGCTGTTATGATTGTTTGTGATAGATGAAGGCGAGATCTTTGGCAAAGCAGAGAGATTGGAAGCACCAGATGACCTTCAAAAAGATAAAGAATAGACCATGAGTTAGAGTGGAGGAAATAACGAGCCGTGCGAACATCCACTAAATAAAACTGAGATGATATAAAGTAAAGAAAAGGGGTCGGTCAGCAACAAAGGTTCAAGCAAAAGAGATAAGCAAAGTGAAGGAATTTGTTTTTGAAGATGATGAGGTGCTTTAGCGAGAGAGAAATCTTTCTTTTGTTGTGTCATGAGTTGTTTTCCTTCAGTTTTAGTCCTTAGCAGCTCAGTTATCCGCTTCCTATGTGTAACTCAGTGGTCTTTGGATACACAGGAAACTGCACTCAATTTCTGTGGTAACCTCTTCCTTGGGCTAACAGAGACACGTGGCTTTGTGATGTGCTGTTCACTCACTTGGGTGCTGTGGAGCCTCGGGGCCACGTGCCGTCGTCATTCTTCTGCTCTATTACAAGAACCTGTGGGAGACGGCAGATCGAAAATAGGGCTCCATCTGCTTTGTCTAGTTTAAAGGTCCCAAACGCTTGTATTCACTTTTCACTTCACTTCATCTGGACTTTTTAAATGGGTTTTTAAAAGGTTTTGATACAGGACAATGCCTTCAAATTCCAGCTTCACTGTTCAGGGTCGGTTAAATGCCCTGATCTATTTATTCACGTAAGATTTTTTCCATTGGGTTATGCAGGGGAGATCATCACCAGCATGTACCTGAACATCAACAGAACAGCAGAGCTGTAACGTGTCACAGCACCACCTGTGGCGATTACATTTGTTTTGTGGCACACTATAAAGAAGTGAGTACAAATGAGCCTTTAGTTTCCTGGTGCTACTGTGATTAGTTAAAGTGCCCCCTGCTGGCTGTGATAACATTGTGGCTACAAAACCAAATAAGGCTGAAAAAGAAGTTCTACTTTGTACCAATTACCGGCTATTTCATAACAAACTATATTTGGTTCCCAACCCGACATGGTTATTCAGACTCTTCACTCTGGACCAATGTCAGGTGAAAGTGGAAAAAACTTCCTACCTGTCCTTGATAGAGGCCAGCGTCTTGGATGGTGCTGTCAGGCTTGTTGAGTGGCTCAAAGGTGTTGCTCATGTACCTATTCCACAGCCTGGTCTCCTTTTCATCAGGAATGCTGAACAGCTTCCTCATGTCCTTCTCGATCATGTCTGTGGCAAAGCGTGAATATTAATCAGCACAAAAAAATACATCCCTGTGAACCAAAGTATATGTCACTTTGCCTATGCTCACCTTTTTATTTTAATCCATTGCTATTCATATTCCTAATACATTACTACATATACTGACAAATTACTCCAGAGTTTTTCCACACCTACCTATTGTGTCTGCTTTACTGAAGCGTCTGGTGATCACATTGTCCATATTGCTATCTTCGCAGAGCTTGAGCTCTGTCAGGTACACCTCCACCTTGCAGTGCTTCACAAACATACCCTGTTCCACCACCTGGAAAATAATACATTATTAGCACATACTGCTATACCTAATAATTTAATAATGCTATGATATAAAATAAGTTAAATACACACAGTATTTATACGAGCATCTATGTGACAATCACTCTAATGAGAAACCACATCATGTTTTAATTACACAACACACTGATGTTATCTGTGACATGTTTGGACCATATCAGCTGACAGTTTAGAAAAGATTATGTAACAGCAGGTAAACAAAAAGCAGAGGCTTTAAATCTATTACCTTGATAAACAGATGGAAATCTACCATCTGTGTCACATTACAAACATTAACAAAATGGTTCTCTTAGCAAACAACATTAAGGCAACAAACAGAAGCTTGAATAAACTTGCAACCATACCATCATACAGGATGCAGCTATTGCTATTGTTTTATCCTCCTTATCTGTTTTACTAAATATTAAAGTTATACAGGTCAAATTTCTGGTGGATAACAAAGCAGAGTACTTTTGCTCTGTGCCCCTCTAATCTAGTGTCCTGATTGAAGCAGAGTCAGAGTGAAGTGCTTAAATTAGCAGCAACTCGTGGAAACAGCTGAGGGGTCCCAGCCTATTTATTTCACCAGTGAGCCCCCTCCAACAGGCACACAGTACCAGCGACACAAATGTCTCCGAGAAGCGCAGTACTCATGCAAACACATACGGCTCAGGTTCCCCCCCTCCAATCCTCCGGTGGGCCCATCCTACCACCCAGTACGACACCCATGTGTTTGTAAGCTCGGAGTAAAAACCCCAACGCATCGTCAAAACTCTGAAAGAATGTCTCAAACCAAAGCTGAGCCAGTACCATTTACTCCACCCACCCCTCCGCCCATACTAGATAGGTCTCTCGCACTCCTCTCAGAAGCTTTCAGGCTGCTTCTCTCAGCCGGCATTCCTCCACTTCAAAAAACAAGAACACGCAGGAACACTCCACAAGTGCCAATCAGACAAGAGGATTGTACACTCCTACTAATTTCTTAAACCCTAAACGCCTGTTAACACACATCAGGCTGACAGCTACACAAAAGAAACGAGGAGTTAAAAAGAAAACTAATAATGAACCTCCTGCATGTTGTGTCTCGGAGATCGCTCCATGTAGCTTTTCAGTCATCGAGAACGTTGCCTGAAAATAGAAACCCCGTGGCGACCTGATACGTCTCACAACATACATGGCGAAAGGGGAGGGTCGACGGAACGGGGGGGGACGAGAGAGAGAATGATAGAGATAGAGGAGGAAGGGGAATCTGTTCCATGACTAGCAAGATTTAAAGCAGGGATTTGATAATGTATATGTCAGCTAGGTTGTGGGTTGCTGTCATAAAATATCTCTCTCCGACTTATGGAGTGAAAGCACACAAACAATTATAATGTGTGCAATTAAAAATGCTTTTTGATAATGGCAGTTGTTTTAAAGGATGAATGAAAAAAAGTCCTCAAAAGTCATTTGCTTATTAATCACGTTTACCATCAATTGTATCTAATGTGCACATCTTGACCTTCATCAAATACACACTATTGCTACTTAGCATCAGCAAAAATCACCCTTGCTTGTGTTACATGTTGGTTTTAGTACCTGCGAAATGAACAGTCACTTGTGTACTACACATAATATAACACAACTGTATCTTACGTTAACAAAAGCCATACCTTGCGTGCGATTGGTTCCTGGCCCTTTGTCAGTCCATACCAGCTGACAAGCTTATTCCAGCCTTCTGTGGGCACCAGGATGTAGTCCAGCTCATCGATGAGGTGCTCCTTGATGGCAAGCACATCCCCATCTAGAGGGACAGTGGGGATTAAAGGGGAGAGACCACTCACTTACACTACTGACCCAGCACTGACTGTATCACAACACAAAAAGGTATGCTAGAGAACTTTCTATGAAACCCACAAAAGCCTTCTCTATAGATTTAGTCAACAATGTTGTCTTTGTTCCCCTTTCCTTTGATCTCTTTGTTGTTAATTTTAGAATACTTAACTGTCACAAATTTACAAGCATGATGTAAAGATAATACATTTCTACATCGGTAGAATCTTACCTCTGAGAAGACCAGAATTATCAACTGGTCCTGGGTAGACATTCTGATCACCCATCTGGTATTTGTCCCAACTGTCAAATCCCACATATTTCTTCCACTGTTTAAACCAACGGCTGTCTACAAGGTACCTGGAAGTAAAGCATGCAGAAACAGGGGTATAATCCATAATTATAGAACATGTAAAATCAAGTCCAAAAGCTTTATGTTGTTTGTTCTGTCCTTGTGTCTGTTAAATTGTGATAGCAACAATACTCGAGCAGGTGAACGCTACCTTGTTTAAAGTGCCCTAAACAAATCTGACCCCGAGGGACTTTACACTAGATTGATAGTTGTAACTGTAGCTCTGTTTACGCTGAGTTAAGTTCAGGTTGCTACATGTCTGGCCAGCTGGCTCTGTGATTTTGACAGGTGCTTTTTTTCCGACTCCGCCCTGTCGAAGTCGACGGACAGACTGCAAACCACTTGGACCTTCGGTAGTCTAGCCAAGTAGCTATTAGCCTGCTAACAAGATGAGCTAACAATATGTAGCCCCACAAGTATAGTGTCAAAAAAATAAAGCGACGATGGTAAATTAGAATTGGTGATCATGACCTCCGGAAAATAATCATTAAAATAATCAAGGCTATATCGTTCTTCAGTAACAGCCGATCGGCTAGCGTTAGCTCAGCCACCGCTAGCCTGCCAAGCTGAAACACATGAAGCTCACGGGCTCCTGTTAGCCAGCTCGGAGCTAACTGTCAACACGGCCCGTCACTTCGTCTTTCTTCTCCTTCATGGCGTTGACAACATGCGCGGAGGCAGCTGACAGCCACGCGCCAGCTTTGAAAATGTTTCAGCTGCAATCTTACCAAGTGTCTCCCTTTCTTAGCTGTGTTTTCAACAGTGCCGCGACCTCTCCTCTTTGGGTATCCAGATCAGCCGCTCCTCCTTCCGCCATCTTTGCTCAGACATCACCCGCTGCATGCTGGGAAAGTGTGGGGCGTCCCCGAGGCACGTAGAGCGTGACGCTGCTGCCTTTAACCAATCAGCTCACAGACAGTCGAAGCGTGACACCCAGCGGCAATATTATTTTAAAAATGATGTAAAATCCATCAATGCGTATTAAAACCAGTTTTAATGTTAATTCCACGCGTCCTTTAGGACATATTAATCTTTTACGGAACATAATTACTCCAGTCTGGGCGATACTAATATTAATTAGACTTAATTTTTGTCATTTGTCATTGTCTGAAAAATATTCTTATTTTGTTAAAGTTACTCAAGACAACATGTAAATGTTTATTTAAAACTGTACACAATCATAAGGTCACATTGTTACATACATACAAATACTACATTGCACATACAGTAGCACGTTAGTTGTAAAAGCATACAATCCACTGCTCAGTCATATCAATGGTAAATTTGTAGTATTAATGTCAAAGTTTGCAACCTGTGCATCTGTCTCTAAAATAACTGCATATAAATCAAACATTACTTAACATTACTTTATAGTGTACATTTTAGCATCTTTTGTCAATATGCTATATGCTAATATTGAAGGACTTTACATTACATTACATAATCTATTAAAGGAATAGCTGAACAACATGTCGGTGTGTTAACAGATTCCTGTCAGAGAGGGGTGAAAATTCAGAGAAAATATACTTCCCCCACAAAACTAAACGTGATCTTGTAAGCAATTAACTATTTAGTTTATTTTGATTATTTTACTGCCATCCCTGAAATGCATAGGCACTGCCTATGGTTCACCTGTCTCATCTTCCAAAAAATGATGGCGTGACATTTATTGTGTCTGTTTCTGCATTAATCATTGGAATGGAGAAGGAAAGTCAAAGACAGAGCCAAAACCCACGCATTGCTCCTGCGTACTACTCATCCAGGGTATCATACATTGGAGTCTGCCTCAGAGACAGGAAAGTAACCATTTCGACTCATGGTGGTTTCTCCCTCAGGACTGAAGATGGCCAGTAACCTCTCTTGCTCTCTCTTGGTCTTGGGTAAATCATCAGATGGAATGATGAGCATCTGGATACGCTGTTAAAAAACAAGAATGTAATAACAATATGTCGTTTTGCCCCTCTCCTTTTAAGACCAAATGTAAATAAACAGTGACTAGAACGGATTCCTACATTGTTTTTACCTCTCGGAGTGTCCCCTGGGTGGTGCTGATTTTGTACACCATCCAAAGAGGAATGCAGACCATGGAGGAGAGCGCGAGCAACCAGCCAATGACGTAGCCCCACCACGGGTACACATACTCATTGTTGTATTTTAGAGGAGTATATTTGATGAGGGAGAAGGCAAAAGTACCCTAGAGGGACAAGCCACCAATCTTTTTATCATTATAAAATTTATATATTTTGCTTTAGTTGTTGTCGTCATTTCTGCAAAGCCATCCCTGCTTTGGTTGTTTGTACTCACAATGCAAGTGGCCGGGGTGAAGAACAACCAACAGTACTTGATGTAAGGCCCCGGGCGGTAGCCGATCATGTCCTCGATGTTGTCATAAAAACGATCAGCACCTGGAAAAACACATGCAGCTGAATGTCTGCCAATAGGTGACGATCACTCCCCGGTCACTGGAAACATACAGCAGCTTACCATAGACCCACGCAATGCAGACGGTCTCGAAGATGGACATGAAGAGAAGACACATGCCACTGGCGGCGTAGTAATCGAACAGCTGGAAGACATACATGCCCCCCTGCAGAGAGAGAAAGAGACCGAGTAGACGTGAGATGTACTAAGCACAGGCACCTGTGTGTACAATCTGTGTGACCCCTACCTCCATCAGCATGATGAGGCCCATGAGGAAGGAGAAGAGGACCACAGCCAACAGGAAGAGCTCCCTGCGGTTTTTGCGGCGGAACACAGCGGGGTACATGTCGACTATCGCTGTCACCAGACTCTCGACGCACACGAACTGGTCAAAAGAGGAGCAGAGACAAAGAATTCAAACAGAACACTCCTTAAACAGAAATGACCCCAAAGTGTTTGATCTCGCTAAAGACAAATAGAATTATCCTCCGGCTCCAGTGTTTTCCTACCTGACTATCCAGCCCGAGAAAGACGATCATAATAAAGAAGAGGGCGGCCCACAGAGGAGAGAAGGGCATCATGGACACCGCCCGGGGGTACGCTATGAAGGCCAGGCCAGGACCTGAACAAACACAAGGAAGATTATTAGTCCACCAATACAAAAAACAACTGATTGTCATGTTCTACTTTATTGTCGCTTCTTTATGCAAGTCTCACCAGATTCTGCCACTGCTGAGATGGGAACATTCTGTTCATATGACATGAAACCAAGGATGGAGAATATTGCAAAGCCTGCCACAAAGCTGGTGCCGCTGTTCAGACAGCACAGTGCCAGGCAGTCTCTGCAAACAAGATCAGATGAATCATCATAAAAAAAAGACAACGTGATGATATTTCCACTGTCCACCATAGTTCATCTTTATACCTGTAGCAGTTATTGTTGTATTTGTTGTAGCTGCCCAGAGCTGTGAGTGACCCCAGACAGATGGCGTAAGAGAAGAATATCTGGGTTCCAGCATCCATCCAAACCTAATACATGAGAGACTAAGAGGTACTGAGAGTGAACTCGAGAGATACACTAATGAGAGCAACCGTGAAATGTGTGGGGCCAACTTTCATGTGTTCCATTAATGAGAAATCTGCTCAGCCCTAGTAAAGCTTGTGTTTACAGTCTCAGTAGTGTCCTGGCCAAACATCTGATCCCGGTGATCCCTGCTCCTTTCATGAACAGCAGATGGACTCAGCAGAGAGACGAGACTTCCCAGTAAATAACAATGGGATGTCTGCACCTTGCGTGTTCCCACCCAGGGGGAGCAAAACATTAAATCACCTCTTAAACATTCTTATTGCTATTTAGCTCCGATGGCCGGAGGGTAATTGAACCTTTATGATTAGAGGCAAAGTGTCTATTTTTCTCCTGTATCGGATGATGGTACCTGTGGGTCTGCCAGTCGCCCCAGGTCAGGGTACAGGTAGAACTGGATGCCGATGCCAGCACCGGGCAGGGTGAGCCCTCTGATCAGCAGCACAGTCAGCATAAGATATGGGAAGGTTGCAGTGAAGTAGACCACCTATTTAAATGCAGGGCTGTGGTAAATATGCACACAAGAACACTACACAGTCTGAGAACTGAAGGTGCAGGGCACGTTCAAATCGCCCTGACCCACCTTTCCTGTGGATTTCACCCCCTTCCAGATGCAGAAGTAGCACATGACCCAAGCGATGAACAGACACAGGGCCAGGTCCCAGTTCAGAGACCCCATGTGGTCAATGCCGGGCGAAATCCTCAGTGCTCTTCGCCTGCAGACACAGGAGAGATGTAGGAAAATTGTTGCAGTTACACTGGTTCTGAACTGATAGGATAAAGGAGGAAACTCACTCCCAGAACTCAATGACAGGCGAGGTGGCATTTGTGTCGACCGCTGCGTTGATCGACGTGTTTCTCCTCTGAAACTCCACACAGTTGTCTATGAGAAAAGGAGACATCCATAACAAGATCGTGTCAGGGGCCGTTCGTGTATGGTGAGGCCCGTTCACCGCACCTGTGTTCCATGTGTTGTTGCAGGAGGACCACGCCAGGTCCGGTGAGAAGGAGAAGGACAGGTAAAAAATCCCCCAGGCCAGAACGATGATGTAGTAGAAGTTCAACAGAGTCACGATCACCTGGGTGCCATAGCCTAGACCTGCAGAGGTGCCATTTTAGCACATAGAGCATATACTGTACATGTATGAATGACAATATTGAATAATGAGGTGCAGTATAATCAGCTCAAATATAAAAACCCATTTGAGAGACATTTTACAGTAATACTTTAAAGGTATGCGTTAATATGAGCCAATGTACCCCGGGGCACAGACATGTTTATTGCTCCTCAGTAATCCTGCATGGGATCAGAACCCCCAGACTGAGACTGATAATCCTGGTCATTATGTTGTTATTGGGTTGTTTTTAATACTTTATATGTTCTGTGTGCTTTTTGTGTTTTGTTTTGAAGCCCCAATGATTGTGACTCTCTTGAGGCCGTCTGTCGCCTTTTAGGATGTTTTGAGTTGAGGCGTTTTGAACCCAGAGTTAAGACCTGGTTGCTCCCTACCTTCAAACAAAGGGCTGATTTTTCTCCAGCATGTAATGCCTCCCTCGCTGGTGTACTGGCCCAGAGCTGTCTCCAGGAAGAAGACAGGGACGCCACAGGTGAACAGGAAGATCAGGTAGGGGATGAGGAACGCACCTGAGACGTGGAAAAGCAGAGAACAACAGTTGTTTTTTTTTTAAACAGAGTTGCTGCTCATCTCCTTCAGCTCTTTTGGCTGGCGTCACATCAGGCGACGAGAGGGCTCGCTGCGCTCGGATTTCTGTGCGTTCGCAGAGATGGCTGCTGTGAGCGAGGAGCAACAACAGCTGTCGACCCCGCTGGGTCCCGAACCCTGACCCCGCCACCCCATGGAAGGGGAAGGAGAAGTGTCCAATTTAGCAGCGGCTCAAGCAAGTCCAGAGAGAAAGAAACACATTTCAGGCTCTGATTTGGTGCATTTGGGATTTGTTTTGCAGTCAGGTTTAAATGTAAGAGTCCATAAAGGTGGTTATTCTGATTTGATGCAAAATTTGATGCCAGCTGTGAAAATATTTCATGGTTGAGGGAGGATGAACACTATCAAGCCTAGGAGTGGTTAACCAGCATTCCTCTATATGTCTGACATTGATTGTGCCCATGTCATGTATTCGCCTCCTAAACTCCCACTCACCTCCTCCGTTCTTGTAGCAGAGGTACGGGAAGCGCCACACATTGCCCAGCCCGATGATGGAGCCAGCGACCGACAGGATAAACTCTACCTTGTTACTCCACTGGCCTCTCTCCTCCATCTTCTCCTCGGAGGTCGACAGCCGGTCCTTGGCTTGGCTGTGGCCGTAGGGGACGCCGGGTCTTGTGGCGTCACCTACAAAACGCACAGAGAAGATGACTGCAGATGGTTGTAGAAGCTATTGGTCCTTGCTGTTGCCTAGACTGGAGTTGATTTTGTGAGGGAGGTTCAGTGGAGTTCCAGCTCTGAACCTAACTGGGATTTCACCCAGGCTGTGTACATGCACAGGTCATATATGAATATAACACATCACACACGTGCATGGCTTACCGGTCATTGCTGTGTTGTCCGTGGCTCAAGTTTCAAGGCAGAGCAGTCTCTGGAGATTTATCTGTCAAAAGCTCAAGTTTTAGTATTTAACTTGAGTTTGGTGAGGGGTGGGGGGCTGTAACGCTAAACCCAAGGCCAGCCTCTGCTTTCTTTCCCTGCGCCTTCCCCCTTCAGTTCTAAGTACATCACATACCATGGAGGCACAGTTATAATAAGATGCAGCATATGTAGAATGACACTGAAACAGGTTCAGTCTCTGAAAGCTACATGGAACACAGAAACATGTGGATTTACTTTACGACTAATAATTGTAAAATAGTTTTATGAAGAAATAATTGGATGGGTAGCAGTAGATAATACTGTGGGTTTGCAAAACATACAAAAAGGAAAAACTATTTTAAGGGAATTACCAGAGGGGAAAAAAACATCACAAATCATTCATTCATCATTTGACTAGGAACAATTTATTAAAGGTGAGAAAACAAAAAAGCCACAACCCATTTGTTTAATTGCTTAAAAGCTATATACATTATAAATAATCCCACTACATTACAAACATTTCTTTTTCCTAGTCTGGAGTCCTACATATTCAGATGTTACAGTCCCAAAGGGTCAGGCAGACGTTCAGGATGTCCAGTAAAACACGACCGGGAACATATTTGTTTATTTGCACTGGATACGACAGCTGGAGTAAGAGTGTGTCTGGTTGTAGTTAAGTGTACGGATGGCTTGTTATTGTAGAGAAAGGAGGAGGACCAGGAAGTAGCTGGTGGGAGTTTCTAGACCTACAACAGCTGAGAGGGGGCGGAGGCCTGTTTGAGCACTGACAATCTTCTCTTTTCCATCTGACAGACGCTTCTCTTCTTTATCTGTTGTGCTCTGTGATCCAGATGCAGCCTCCCTGGTGTGTCGGTCTTCTCCTAAAACTCAGTGTTAATTCTCTCTCTCTGATCCTGTACAGGCTGACAGGTTAAAACATTAGCCCGGCCACTAGGTTTTGTGAGGTACGGTATTCAAACTCAGTCTTTTTGTTTTTTTAATGCTAACTGCCCTCCTGAGGCTCATGCTGCTGCTGATGTGAGGCTGTTGGGTTCGGGTGTGAAGCAGAGGACGTGTGGGACCACGAGGCCACCACGGAGGACGACGGCAGACCCTGCAGGTTGCTGTTGCTGCCGCTGCACATCGCCGTCGTCAGCACTACGATGCTCTCCTCCGCCACCGCCTCCATGGTCATCCCTCCGCTCCCCTCTGCGACCTTGCAGGAGCAGTCCACGCAGATGTAGTCCTCGTTCTCCGCCATTTCACATGACACGCCCACACACACCTGGTGGAACCACTCGTCACAGCCACCGTCGCACTGCACCCAGTCCACCTGGAAAGGCACACAGTCGCACAAAGGTGCGGGATTACTCGAGGTATTGGTGAATCATTCAAAGAATTTACAGCCTTTTAGCAGCAGTTTGATGTTCTCTGACCTCTTAATGATTAACCTACAGCTGTGCATGATTTGAAGCGCTGAAAGTCGCATTTAGGTTTGCTCTACATATAATGCATCGTTAAGCAACTCAACAAAAGGCAAATATGTTTCATATCAAGTCACCTTATCTTTGCAGGGTCGCTGGCAGTTCTTGGCTGCACACACAGCGTTCTCGTCGTTGGAGTCCTCAGCTCCAGACCAGTCGTACTTGGAGGGAATGTCAAGAATCTTTTTCTCCTTCCTCTTCTCCAGGCTCTCCCTGATGGCCTCTGCCTTGGCGGCAGCCTTCTCCTTCCTCTTCCTCTCTTTTTCTTCCTTCGCCAACCGCTTTGCCAACTGCTTCATCTCCCGGTTCTTGTCGAGGTTGAGTTTGAGTTTCTTTTTCTTGGGTTTTCCACCCAAGCTGAGCTCTAGGCCAACTCTTTTCAGTTCTTTGGACTTGACCGGTCGTATTTCGCCCATTGCTGAGCCCCCACCAGCAGTGGCAGCAGCCATGAGCATGTGATGGTGCTCAGCTCTTTCCAATTTTCGTTTCCTTTTCTTCTCAGAGTCCTTAATCTTAATCTTTAGAGGCTTTTCCATTAGAGAGTCTTCAGGCTGGAAAAAACAAAAAGTACATCATCATATAAAAAGAAAAACGGGTCATAACTATGAACACAACAAACACAAACTTAATAAACATAAACATATCAGGTCACTATCATTTACCATGAACGAGCTGTGCAATCAGGTTGTGTAACAAATGACCTCCTTACCTCCATAACCTGCAGGAATCTCTCCTCAGATGGGGGGTGTGTGGCCTGCAGAATCCTCCAGATGTGCTGGGTCTCATCCAGGGAGACCTCCAGCAGGTCTCCCAGCATCATCAGCTCCTCCAGCTGGGCCTTGGCCTGCGGGGACAGCTCGAGTACTGGCGGCTCCAGGCTGCGAGGGACCAGAGGGGTCTTTCTTGGCTGCTTTCTGGGTGTTCCTAGATCTGAAATGTAAATGTTTTCGGTAAGAGATGATGAAGGGACTTACGTCAGACGAAAATGGGAACAGACAAACAATGTGTGATACAATCTCACTTTGCACACAGGACTTTGAGGCTGAGGAGTAGGCATGCTCAGCGCAGAACGAGGGCGTGACAGCTGGCCACATGTGACTGACCACCTCTTCTGATTTAACAGGAATCTCCTCATCACAGAACAGGTAGGGCTTCACCTCACCCGGGTCCTGCGGCAAAATGGACACAAAACAAACACAATTAAAGCCAAAATAAATCATGCTTGAACGATCATTTTTAATTTATAATCTGCCCTTTCATGCCTCACATACCTTCATATCATAACCGTAGGTCTCCCTTATGTCCTCGTCTGAGTCGGTCTCCTCATCGTCGTAGTCCACAGAAGGACGAGGTGATGTGGCTCTGCTGAAACCTGACTGCTGAAAAGTCTGAATATGGCCCTGGGAATAGATAAAAGTACGTATGTTTTAAAAATATAAACTAAATTTTGGGGTTCAATTCATGTCACCTATAAATATCTTCTTTTGGTGTATTTGTATTTGCAGAAGAAACAAGAAACTGCTTCTGAAGTTAAAGGCCTGAAAGATTTTGTAGTTAAGTAGAAATTAATTTGAATATGAAATGTTTGATCTAAAGTACCTGCAGGTCTGGGTTAGCAGCAGCTTTCTGAAGCTCAGCATTTATGATTTTCTCTGTTTTCTCTCTTGCAGCTTGCTCCACCATGCGCTGACTCAGCACGGACAACTTTGCCAGGGCTGAGGACAGCTCCTCAGTGGCCAATGCTTGACGGGCTCGGTCCTGGTAGGACAGGTATATGTCGGTAAATATTAAAAAGAAACTGCATGGAAATTAGGTGTTTACTGTTCATGGACGTACCTGCCAGCTCATTGCCCTTTCTGTCAAACACTGGAGAGCTTCTCCTTCAGGCAGACGCACTGGTAGCTTCTGCAGCGACACCAATAGCGACAAGATTGTCTCTAGTCTTGGCCTTCTCGACCGCTGACAAAGCGGACACAGAAACTTTGAGTCTTTGCTGTTGCTCTGCCAGCCAACACCCACTTTCTTCTGAGATCCTGTCTTGGGCAGAGGCACACATGCTCCGTGGAACCAGTCCTTACAGAGCTCACACTGCAACATGAAACCACTGGCTGTCTTCCGACACAGGCAGAACTTGACCTCCTCGATGCGGTCAGCCATGGCCATCTTGGCTAAATTGGCAGCACGGAGTGAGTGGATGGCCTCTACTTCTTTTTGCTCTTTGGCTTTGAAGGCTGCTACAACAGTGGAAGGATCTCGTGTCTCCTCGAGGGAATCCTCCAGGTCGCTCAGGGTGTCCGGGTCAAAGCCTACTCTCTCCTTGTCCATGAGTTCCTTGACACGTTTCCTTTTGCTTTTGCTGTTGCCATAAACCCCGATATCCACGCGAGGACTTAAGACCTAAAATCAGGAGACACAGGTTTTACTCCCATTCACAAACAACAACAACAGCTGGAGAACAACCTTCGGTGGCACACCTGGAGCAATGTATACGTGGAGTTCTTTTTGAGAAATGTTCGTGCAGTCCTCTCCCTCCAGGCGCGGGCTGCAGCCACCTGAGACTCCACTTGAGCAAGTGGGTCAAGTCGGACAGGGATGGAGCGTCCCCTGGCCAACAGGCTTTCCAGTTGCTCGAGGTAGGCGTAGCTGGTGCCACTCTGAATGGCTTCCACCTTGGTTGTCCACTCCTTGGCCTTCTGCAGGGCCTCTCTGAGGGCCAGAATATTGGGGAGGTATGCTGGGATATTCCTAGCTTCCAGCACGATGCTCTCCAGGGTGACCATGCTGTGTCGAGGCCTAAAGTCAGAGTACTTGAATTAGCTGATGTGCAGGACTTTTCTTTTTGTAGTAGTAGTTGGCATTTGTGCATGTCGCTCGTGTATGTATAACCATACCTGGCCTGCAGGCAGGCACGAGCCTTATCCTCCCATCTCTCTGAGACCGTGAGAATTTCTTGTAGCTCAGCCATTGCTTTCTCCACAGCGTGGTGCGGTGCCAGGCCCACCCCTGAATCTATGAGCCTCTTCATCAGCTCCAGGGTAACCCGATGGGGCTCAGCCAGAGTGACACGCACCTGAGGTGAGACAACAGTAGCGGGTTATGTTAAGTCACGTAACACAAATCACGTCAGGTGCAACAAATAGGCTACAAGGAACGCGCCTCGTCGAGCCAGCGGGCCTGCTGGAGCTCCTGTTTGAGTCGGGGCAGTTCGGGCAGCTCCACATCTAGGCCACTTCCCAGGTCCAACAGTGCCTGCAGTTTGGAGGAATCCGGCATTTCGTCTGACAGAGCTACCTGGGCACGGTCATGGAAGTCTTCCACATTCTCCAGTAACTCCTGCAAAAGAATTACATTTGATAAATGTTGGGTAAACACAAGCATAATTAAACATAATTAGTGAAGATGGAACTAACTTTGACTTGGTGGGCCTGGCTGATGATGCAGGGCAGCCTGTAAAGCTGATCCACAAAGGCCTTAAGCTCATCCACTGTTAGTTTGGTTCGGTTACGACTGTTCTCAGAACGGAGACGGCTACTGAAGACATAAACGGAAACAGAGCAACACTTAATTCAATGTTCGGAATCTGATCACCTACTGTATTGATTTTCAAATGAAGGTCATGTTAGCTACAGCCCTACTTCCCGGTGTGAGTATTTAGTGCATTGGCTATAGGTATAATAAATTCAACCTCTCCACATTCACTGACCTGTGCCTCTGTTTACGGCTGAGCAGCAGCTGGGCTACAGAGGAGCATGTCTCCGCCTCTTTGACCATCTCCCTAAGGCGACGGAACAGAGCGTTCTCAGGATACTTCCTGTCCTCTGCGTCCTCCAGCAAAACCTTGAGCTCTATAAGATCTGAGACATGCAAAGAAAAAATTGTATGACAGTAGTACACAACAAATCGCAACATTATATAGTATTATCGAATATATCTAGGAAACCTTTCTTGTTCTTCTGATCTGCAGCCAAGGCCTCAGTGACCCTCTTTGCCCACGTGTCATAGGATTGAGCTCTTGTCTTGACCCCATAAAGCATGGCTGGAAACTCCTCCAAATCATAGCGGTATCTGCAATATATGTTAGACTTAAAGTAGACAACATGCTATATACGGCAAAGGAAATGTGAAGTGGGGCGCTGTTATTTTGAAACTGCCAGTCAAGAGAAGAGAGACTAGTCACCGGAGACACTTGTTGCTAAGTGGACAATCGCAGAGGTCCTCTGCATGGTGGAGACAGACCAGATGATCGGGGCTGCAGGAGCAGGTCAGCGCAGACAGGAAGCACGTAGTCTTACATTTGTAGCACTGGCGCTCATCGTCTGGCACCAGTTCAAATATTTCCTGCTCTGAGGACAGCACTCCCTGTAGGTTAGGGGTCACAAGAACCAATTCATTAAACAGAAACATTTGACAGAAGATGATTTTAGGAACTTGTTTCATTCAAATTAGTAATTAAAATGAAAACATTTCTTCTCACAATTTCTTCCACAGCTCGTCTGAGTTTTGTCTCTTCCTCCATCATATGTCCCAGTTCCTTAAACACTGCAGCGGCCAGTTCCACATCAAGGCTCTCTGGGTCGGCAGCCATCTTGCACAACAGCTCATCATGAGAGAAGACACAGTAGCGGTGGAGTCGGCGGTAATGAGCCACACACTGACGACCCATAGGCAACTGAGGATGACCATGGGGGAAATATAAACTATCACTTTAAAAAAAATAAATTTTAATTATTGAAATACTTTTTTTACCCAGTCAGCAGTGCAGAAGTTAACAGCCTCTGCAAAGTTGTAGCCCTGATTAAAACCACTGTGATAAGCTCTGGGGAAGGTTATCACAAACTCTCCTGCACACTGATTGGTCCTGTACACCTGAGAAAAGGGAGGATACATACATACAACTAATAAGACACATATCAAATCAATAATATGTAAATCAGATTAAATGTCCACATCAGGCCCAGAATACATACAGGCACACCATGCTCCATGAGAACATTGGGATTCATGATCGTGACCAGCTGATGGAGCAGGTCAGGCTGGGAATCAAAAAGCTCTGGAGCCAATTTCTTCATGACTGCCTCCAGCTGCTCGGCTGCAGAGGCTGGCACTCCGTACCAAGTCTTGGGTTCACCCCTGGAAAACAGAGAAAACACACAAATTGAAATTAAAGGATATTTAACCAACGGTTAAAGATTGATGGAGAAGCAGAATAGAAAAGTAGCATAAACCCCAAACTTAAAATGTTTGTACTTTATTACACCAGTATGCAAATATCAAAGCTGTAGGGTCTCACCAGTGGAGGAAGTTTATGGAGTAACTCCAGTGGTCCTCAATGTGCCAGCAGAAGGAGGAGAAGCACATGCCAACATAAAGCCAGGGCACCTTCATGCCTGAGATGTCCACATTGATGTGGGTGAGGACTGATTGCTCCAGCACTGGCATGTTATTCAGGTTCCAACCTGAGTTGGCATACTCCTGTGAAGCGAGGGGGAATTTCACTTCAGGGAAACTGTATACCATTACACTGTATACCCATTCTGAATTCTTAACAGATAAAAGCGTTTGTTATATGCAAAACCCACCTCTTCATCTCCCAGCAGCCTTCTTCTTCCATCCCTCATAGGAAATCCACTGCCCACCTCCTTAGAGCTGATGTCAGCACCATACTCCACAATGACATCTTCCTCGATGCTGCTGACCAGGCGCCAGAACTCCTTCTCCACCAACTCTGTGGGGACCATCTAGGGAGATAAAGCAGACACTAATGAAACTCCCTTATCATTTCACCGCTCATTTAACTTTTAAGCGGAACAACAGCTGCATCATACCAGGATATATATGAAAGACCTGACACGGTTTACTCACATGCACAGGCATGTTGAAGTAGTCGGACTTAAACTGGTCGGCCATCTCTCCGAAGCTCTGGAGAGTGTACTCCCTGACGCCCTGCTCAAAGCCAAATGCCTCTCTTGGCTTACTGCACTCCTGTGAGGGTAAATGATCAATTACTATCATTTACATGACCATTACACATAATAAAAATTAAATACATACATACATACATACAACCCATAAGTAATATTATTATTCATTTTACGCAGGAGTTTGAATAGACAGTGCATTACCTCAGCAACACATTTTGGGCAGCGCCAGTCACCCTTGGGCACATCCTGCAGAGGCGGGATCAGACAGAATGTGTGGTAGCTGTCATCGCAGCCGTCACACAGCAGGAGACGGTCCTCCTCGTCGCCACGGCCACACACCAAGCAGAGATAGAGGTCGATCTGGGTCATTGGTAAGCGGACAACACAAAGACGGTCATGGCAACAGTAAAAAAAAAAAAAAAAAAAAAAAAAAAAATCAAAATGTCATCTATCAACAGGTAAATGGCAAAAACTATAACGAGTAACTCACAAAGTTAACCTCCAGGGTCTCCTTACGAGGCCTCATCTTGATGGCAAAGGCCTGGGCCTTCAGGTGACGCTGCTTCTTGTTGAACCCATCGTCTTAACAAAAAAAGGGAGAAGTGCAGATGAAAGATGCGGGACAGTGATAATAAAAAAAAAATAGGCCAAGGAAAAATACCCTTACCAGCTGAAACAATCTCCAAGCCCACCATCTTGGGACTTGTGCTGAAGATTGTGAGGCCTTTTGGCTCCTTGTTTTCTCTCTAGAGATACAGCAAAAACAACGGCACCAGACTGTGAAACAGAGTGATCTAGCTAGAGGCCAAATTTTACACTACGTCTAGGAAACACACAGAACTATAAATCTGAGAATATGGTATTAAGAGCTCAGCTCTGTTAACAATAGTATTTAAAAAGGTTTTTATCGGGTTTTGGAATGTTTCAGATTAACTAAGAATACAATAAAACTCACTTTGAGACAGTAGAATTTCTTATTTATTGTCTGCTTAACAGGTGTCTCATTACCTCAGATTTAATGCGCCTGGAGCGCCTCTCAGGCAGAAGTCGCTTTTTGTTTTGCGTTGAATCACACTCTGGGTCTTTTTCCTTATCCTCCTCCTCCTCCTCTTCTTCTGGCTCCTCCTCCTCCACTGCCTCCTCACCAACTCCCTCATCTATATCCTCCACATCATCTCCCTCATCATACAGTCTCTGGATGCCCTGATTAGAGAAGGACGCAAAAGGTGGAAGGACATTAGACTAAAAAAAAAACAAAACACAACAACAACAACAACAACAACAACCTACTGGCAACAATGCATCTGCTATTTTGTCATTAACCAATGGATGGCAATCTAGTTAATGATGTATATACCCATTAAAAAATTATTGAGATATTAGGAGCATGACTCACAGTTAACGTGGCTCCAGACTGGAAGAGCTCATAGGGGTACAAGATTTTCTCATAGTGTGAGCGCAGCAGAGAACCGGTGCCTTTTCCCGGTGGGAAACCCATTCGGCTGGCCACCATGGACCACCTCTTCTCCTTACATACAGTTTCAAAGCCACCTTCTGATGACACAATCTGAAAGACACACATGCCAAGTGTGGGCCTTTCTATTTAGCATAAGGGACTAAAACAACATGCTGCAGACAAATGCAAAGCAGCAACCTTAAAATGGAAAAAAAACACAAAGCAATACATCTGTCCACTAAAAGGAAAGCTATACATTTAGTCTAAAACCAAACTGCATACAAAACGCTACAGAAACGAATGTAGTGTTACCTTGCTGAGCTGATAGAGGTCCAGGATCTTTCTCTCCACATGAGGGAATCGAATCTTGGAGCCCTGGAGCTCCCAGAACTTTGCGATTTGATCCAGAAAGTTGAGCTTAACCCTTGTGAGGGCCTGTCATGCAGAGAGAGAGAGAGGTGGCAGCACAAACTATAAATACATGAGCAGAATATTTTTGCTGTGGATCACACTGGGCACAAAAAGCAAAAACCACTGAATGCTTGCACTTGGACACAGAAATCTACTTTACACACCTTAATGCAGCAGTGTGTGGAATCATGTTCTCATTTGAGCCACACCTGAGACAGACTCACCTCAAGTTCGTTTAGCCTTTGCACTCGAGGGGTGAAGCGGAAGTTGCGTACATCACAGGCAAAAGGAGGCTGCCAGTCCTGAGAGAGAGCAGAAACGTCACCTTGTGCCAAAACACCGCCGACAATTGGAGAACGACCCCAATGCAGTGAAAATGGGACAGCATCAGTGTTTGTTAAGACATGACTGAGCTTAGGAACGAAGACAAATAGCCGCATTCATGCAGTTTGACACACATCCAGAAAGGGTATTGCCCCACGGACAGATCTCCACAGCTACATAAGTTAACCGTAGCCTATTAAGTTGTGCTACGATCACATACCCCTTAGAACAATTGGTGCACATTAGGGTCTGACAGCAGCTAAAGGCCTCCATGTGGCCTGATGTGGCATCTTCACAGCTAGCACGGTACGATCACTGGACTGTAATTTAGCTAGCTGTCAGGAGGCAACAAAAACAAAAGGGACTAATAGCAACTGTTCAATACAGCTCGCCTTTTAAAACTTGCCTGATTTACACAAGGAATCAGTCTGACTCATAATCTGTTCAAATTACCTGAAGTTGAGCGCAAACAAAAGGTAACGCTAGTATATTTTGACCTCTGTTAGAATGATGGTAAGTAGTAATGTTAATGTCGTTGCCTACTTCACAATGCGCGCAGGCCCCAATAAACCCAGTGCTAGATCCAGCAGTGTGATAGGAAAACGATTCCGGATTTGATCACAGCGTTTAAAATTATTTGATTATATGCGTTTGTTTGATTGTTTACCTCTGGGGGTCGGATCTTGCAGATGCCAGTTTTCTCCGCAATGGGTCGGATCTTGTTGATAAATCCTAACGGATCCGAGAAATCCTCCCAACTCGGCTCAAAAACTGGACATTCGGGAGGGGGGACGAACTCAGCAAACCCAGACATGTTGAGGTGGATCCAGTTAAACAGGCTCTAAAATAATATTACTGAATAAAATGCGCCGAGTGGAGTTCAAGAGTCCATGATTGTTCTCAATAGTCTTCTTGGGGAACTTCCTCTGTGTCCCTCATGATCTTTCAAATAAGAAATTACTTCAGTGACGGAGCATCTCGAGTTTAATGGCGAACCATAATCTGATCTGACAGTAAATGAATAAATACACTAGCAGATTAATGTTTTCCCACCGCCCGTTCACAGCCGGCAAGGCCAGGCCGAGGACTCTCCACCACCACTCCCCTACCTGGGACATAGGGTAGGGTCAGTCCGAAACGCCATCATCCATTCTCACGATCGACAGCTTTACCGAAACTCAGCTCTGCAGTGGAAACTCCTGCCAGGGTTGATCGCGCAATTTCATGAGAAGTTTGAAGAGACAAACCAAAACACGCCGCCTGTTACAGCGATGAATGCGATGTTATGTTCCGCAAGCTAACGTTGCTACATCTATGTAGCAAACTGAGTAGTGCATGACTTCTTCGTATTGATGCGTTACCAACAAACTTGTCCATGGGTTAGCTAGCTGGTAATGTCCTTTAGCCAGCTAACGTAATCCTCCTCAATCGACAGTCTCCAGACTTTGCGTCCACTTTTGCGAACAAGTGTAACGTGCCAGCCAGCCAACCACAACAAGGAAGGGGCTAGTAGTAGAGAGCGTTCATCGCTGCCTTGTGATGACTTCTTGCATCCACCCCCATTCATTGAGGCATTTGAGGCAACGGCAAACTAGCATCCAGCTAATTTCCTTGGCTAAAATCAGTTTAGCTACAACCTGCCATTGCGCAGCTAACATTAGCGTTAGCTAAAAAAAGTAAGTTGAGCGGAATGGCCGCCGATAGCTTCCTTGGGTTATTCGGAGTCATTTGGTAAAGAAACAGTAACCATTATGCTTCGTTTTACCGGATCCCACTCTTCTTACGAATAATCTAACGTCGTCTTTATGTGTTGTAGCCGTATTAGCCGCCGTGCTAGCCACTAGCAAGGTTGGATGACCTGTTATGGTGCATTCAGGAACACTCCGAAATAACCCACTTCCAAGTTTTTAAATAGCGTGAAACGTTAATTTTTGTGGATACATTAGCGAGTAACGTAACAAGGAGAAACTAGTGATTTGTTTGTGCGTGTACTGTAGAGTAAAATGAAGAGAAGCAGGCCAGGTAGTAAATATTATATTTAGCAACATTAATTAATGGACTTTAGTACGATTACCCCGTAAAGGGCATTATTACACAAATTGAATTGGCACAATCACATTTGTTTATATTTAATATGTTTACCATGATCATATTACATTCAGCCATTCTTTTCCACTCATCTAGTCACATTACAACTCAGCAATTCCTTGGCTATTAATCAGCCACAAAAAATATTTTAAAATCATCAATAAAAACGAATGATTTAAGAATCAATTATAATGATATATAAAAGGTACATTCACAAACAATTCTAGTAGTCATCATGAAATGGGTACTCTGGGTGATCAGACCACCTGTGAGAGGAAATGTGGAAAATAATTATTATTTATTGGAGGAGCAGAACATTAACCAATTGTCAGTATACTCACATTAGAAGCTCCACAAAACGAATATTCTTGTTCAGCCCTTCAACAGCCTTCATCTCAGTCTCAGAAAGACAGAAGTCAAATATCTGCAGAGTTCACCAGATGTTTGAACATGGAGGTTTGCAAAGGGCACAGTGACTTACTTTAGAGTAAATAGTTATACAAACAAACCTGAAAGTTCTCCCTTATGCGATTAGGGCTGAAGCTCTTTGGGATCACAACCACTCCTCTCTGAACATTGAACCTCAGGGCCACCTGAGCTGAGGTCTTGTTGTATTTTTTAGCAATTGATACCAGCAGCTCATCTTCTAACAATGGAGGGCATTTTAGGTTTACCCTATTTAAAAGACAGATAGGTTTGTTTGGCACAAGTAATACATTTTTAAACATATGTAAAGAAATATTTTACTTTTAAAGCTCAAAATACAGTGTTATATATAAACTGAAAGTAAAGGATATGCATTTCTGTTTCTTACCAGAATGGATCTCTTGAAGTTCCCAGGGGGCTGTATCCCACAATCACGATCCCATGTTGCCGACAATATTCAAGCAACTTTGGTTGTGTGAAATAGGGATGACATTCAACCTGTAATATGAAAAGTTTATAAAAGTTTGCTGGTCTGTGTAATCAGACTTAATCTGTTCAGAAATCCATTGTGTTTTTCAGACCTTTCTCTTTCCTCTTTAACTATAGTTATCCTCGTATTATCTCCCTACTGGGTACAATATAGGTTTGTCATTAACATGGCTTTACCTGGTTGGACACAGGTTTGTGTTTTAGTCCTGGTTTATTAAGGATCAGCTCCAGTTGCCGTTTGTTGAAATTGGATACTCCGAGGGATTTTACAAGCCCAGCATCTTTGCAGGCCTCTAAAGCCTGCCCCAAATATTAAATTAATACAGTTAATCCTAACTATTAACATGTTTTACAGTTTTACAACACTTCAAAGGTCTGGTTTCCGACATTGAACTATGCTCAGTAGTATTATATTAGGTACCTTTTTTGCATTGTATGGAAAACATTTAATTTCAGGCAAAGTTGTAATACATTATCTGCAAATATGATTTTTTTTGGGTGGCCATCAAAGTGTTAGTAAGTCTCACCTCCCATGTAGCACAGAGGTCTGTCTCATGATAAATTATCTTCCCACTGTCATCTTTGGGGTAAAATGTATCTCCTGGCTTCAGAAAACAAGTTTTAATTTTTTAATCAGGGAAAACTGAACTTGGCAGTCATTTAAAGCTAAAAAACTCAACAACAACAAAGAATTTTAAAATTAGAAATGATCAGTTTAATAAATGGGTAATAATGGGCATACCTTGAAGGCTGTGGGCATCTCAATAATGTAGAGGTCAACATAATCCATCTGTATTGTCTTCAATGTTCTCTCCAAAGTAGGTCGAACCAATTCTGGGTTGTGGAATGTGTTCCATAACTGCATAATTACATAGTAAATTATGATTGTTTCATAGAATTTTACTTGTAAAACTTTAGTTGTAGCCACAAAATCTTTTGGAGTCTAAAGGGAAAAAATATTACATACCTTTCCACAGTAGAAGATGTCCCCTCTTTTTACGGATCCATCTGCAATTTTTTCCCTCATTGCTTGCCCCACCTCATGTTCATTGTAATAGACCAGAGCTCCATCGATGTGTCTGTACCCTGCATCAATGGCCACTTTGACTGATTCATATGCAGTTCCTTTAGGGGTCTATCGAAAAAATAGCTTATCACTGAATATTTTTTTAGAGTGAACACTGTAACTTTTATCTTTATCTCTATTATTATTATTATTATTATTATTATTATTATTATTATTATTATTATTATTATTATTATTATTATTATGGCAAAATTTACCATCCGAGGATTCCCATAAGTCCCAAGTCCTATCAAAGGTATCTTATTTCCATCACTCAAAGGTATGGAGTGGCTCTCAGCTGTCAAATCCATGGTCCAAGTTCGAGTCTTGATGCTCAGCCTTCCTCAGTACAAACACTGATGCTTTGTCCTCCTTTAGATTCTGGATCAATGTGTTGTTCAGGTTGGCGCAATCATTACGCTTGGGTTATAAAGAACGTTAAAACTCCTCCCACATAGAAAGGGCCGACTAGTAAACAGTAAAAAAATTCTACATCGTCCTAAAAGAAATAAAGCAAATATTTATTCATAACAAGCTTTATTTTACAGCTTGTCTAATCTTTCTTGATATGAAATTTCGTTAAATGTCAAATGTAAAGTTATTTTAGGTTTGGCTTCATCCGGCTTCTGTAGTTTTAAAATCGCAATGCCGTCTGGGTAATATGTGTGTTTTGAGCAAATCATCTACAGATGGTCGCTTTCCTTAAGGATGTATGCGCGTTACCACACTATGTATGTGGTGTAATTTTTATTACGGAGTGAGTGTGCTCTGTCCTACACGTTTGAATAAGAAGAACTACAAAGCCAAGCTTTGTTATTTGTAGCCTTTAGCATTTGTGCAATGAAAACACAGCCCGTTGCTAATTTAGCTTTCAAAGCGGTAATAAATGACGCCGCGCTGCAACTGAGACTTTTGTTGTGTATTTATTAAGCCATACATAAAGGCCCGTGCCTTTTCAGTTTAATGTATAGTATCAGTATCTATACTCACTGTCTGTCTTATTAGGCCAGGGGTATTGTTAGCTAATTGTTGTTTCCAAATGCAACGCTTCATTGAATGGTTGACTGTAACGTAACGATCGAGAAGCACCGAAGCAAAAATGGATGAAATTGCCGAAAGTGTTGAAAATGACGACATTGTCATTATCGTGGAAAACGAAGCGGAAAGTTTGCCGGCCGAGGAGGAGAGGCTGAAGCAGCAAGGCACCATCGGACTGGTGGATACATGTCCCATGTGTAAACTGAGTTTCCACAACAGAGAGCCCAAACTCTTGCCATGCCTTCACTCTTTGTGCAAGAAGTGTCTTCCTGCCCCCTTCAGAAATGCTGAACAAAGGCGTGACTTGCAGGCTGAAGTCGACAACAACAAACCACGTGAGAATTTAGAGATTTTAAGATTTTGATTCACGTGGTTGTGAATGTTGATAAGATAACAGCACTCTTTTACAGTGACTCGAGCTCGAAAAACATGTTACATGTGACGGTTACTGAAGCATGCTAAATCTAAATGTCATTGTTGCAAAATATGCAGTTATTCATTGAAACATTGTGGTACTTGTCATACTAACTAGCCATGAACTCTGTGTGTAGCATTTTACGCCTTCTCCCTTCTGTTCAGGGAGAACAGGCAGCACCTGTGTGTGGCATTTTCAACGATGATGGCATGTGATCTGTGCAGAAGGTATTTTCCAATGTACCGTGTAACCATGCTGTAAACTGCTCACTCCTTGCAAGTAAATCCTGTAGAAGATCTCAACTTATTGTGTCTCCATTTTTAAGAAGTAAAAAAGGAAATGATCCCAGACGAGTCTCCAATTATGTTAGGGAAATTGTGAATTCCCTTTTTACTTAAACAAAACAGACACAATCAGTTGAGACCTTGAGATCTTCGGACAGTGCATGGTTACATGAGACAATACCTTCTGCACAGATTACATGCCATCAGCAATGAAAATGCCACACACAGATGCTCTTTATTCTCCCTGAACAGAAGGGAGAGGGCGTAAAATGCTGCACACGGAGTTTATAGCTAGTCAGTATGATAAGGCCCACAATGTTTTAATTATTAACTGCATATTTTCCAACAGTTTGTAAAAGAGTGTTGTTAACCTTGCAAGTAAATCCTGTAGAAGATCTCAACTGATTGTGTCTCTTTTAAGGGGAATGAGTTAGGGTATTCCCAATTTCCCTAACATAATGATACATGTCTTACACGCCACGCTACACAGCTTCACATCTTTGTTCATTTATTATAGCAGTTTTACAGAATATAGATTAATAGTGCTTCTGGTCTCTTTTCAGCGGTGGGTGTCATTCGATGTCCAGTGTGCAGACAGGAGTGCTGGGAGATGGATGTGCTGGATAATTTCTTTGTCAAAGATTCTGCTGAGGTACCGAGTAGCACAGTGGAGAAGACCAGCCAGGTTGGTCGTCTTTTACCAGTAATGTTATACATTTTTTTCACATTCTCTCCTCAGACAGTCCCTTTCTTTGGTGCTTCATTATTCTCTAGGTGTGCATGAGCTGTGATGACAACACGGAAGCAACAGGTTACTGCATGGAGTGCGTGGAGTTTCTATGTGTGACATGTATTGTTGCTCATCAGAGGGTCAAGTTTACCCGAGATCACACCATACGCCAGAAGGAGGAGATGTCTCCAGGTAGTATATTAAAAAAAAGAAAGAAAGCAGAACTGAGTAATCCATGTGCAAAGCTTATTTTACCAGAGAAAAAATCCTTTAAGGTGCCCAAAACTGGTATTTTACGTTTGTGATCTTAATCATTCCCTTTCTCTCTACACCAGAAGCTGTGGGTATTTCAACACAGAGGCCTGTGTTTTGTAACATCCACAAGCAGGAGCCACTAAAGTTGTTTTGTGAGACATGCGATCGACTAACCTGTCGAGACTGTCAGCTGCTCAAGCACAAGGATCACAAGTATGCAGATTTTTTTGTTGCTATTTTAATCTTCTCCTCTTCAAAATCAAAAGCAACATGTTCTCTTGACAAACAATATGAACACTGTGTTAAAAAATACCCAAAGTGTATATTGAACATTCTTTGTTTCTAGTTACCAGTTTTTAGAGGATGCATACAGAAACCACAGGCAATACCTGGAAAACATGACTCAGCAGTTGCAGGAGAAAAGAAAGGCAATTGAGGATGTATCCAGCTGTATCAGCACTGGGTAAAGTCAATGTCTGCGGCATATTTTTATATATATATCTGTTTGCAGCTGTATGTATCTCAGGGCTTAGCAATGTTTGTTCAGCATGATGCCTAATTCACATTTCCTCTCACTGATTCATCACAGACTACAGCAAGTTGAAGACAACAGGAAGGCTGTAACTAATGAAATAAAGAAGTCAATCTGTAATTTGATTATGGAAATTAACAGGAAAGGAAAAATTCTGGTTAACCAGCTTGAGGTACAGCATCTTCAACTCTGCATCAAATAGGGTTTTGGTAGCGTTGACATTACTTTTAGAATGAGTTTTCTCATATTTCCCAAACATGTTGCTCTCAGTCTCTGAGTAAGGACCACGAGTCGGCTTTGAAAAAGCAGCAGGAAGATGTCGACTCTCTGCGCAGACATCTAGACCATGTCATCAGCTTTACTAAATGGGCCACAGCAAGTCACAGTGGAACAGCCCTCCTGTACTGTAAGAGACTGGTGAGTGTAAAACCTCAGTAGAAAAAGATAGAGTACTATTACTAATACTTTTAGTAAAAAGTATTATTTCCATGTGTTTGTGTATTAGATCCTTTTTCAGATCCATCAACTAATGCGATCCAGCTGTAACCCCTCCATCGTCCCCCAGAGTTCTATTCGCTTCCAGAGTCGCTCAGGATTTTGGGCCACAAATGTAGATCTTGGTAATAATTTCCGCAACCTAAAGCCAAAATTATGAATGATGTTGATTTGTTGAGTCAAGAAACCAGGTTTAGATAAGAGCTGTGCATGCCACACAGTTCTGAGTAGTTTGGTACTCTGACAATAGTAATATGTGTGTTGTTTTCACTTTTTCACTAGGTTCTTTGGTAGTAGAAAGAAGTCCTGGACGACCCGCCATACCAAACCACCAAGCAGCTCCCAGAGCCGATGCACCTACAGCAGGTCTGTCTGTCACAACTCCGCAGCGGCAGAGCACATTGGTGCAGCTCCAGATGCATGTAAGACTTTTCAGCACTTTTAACATCCTCTTTCACAATAGGAACATAATATTTACACAGTCCCCTAATACGGTACATATTGTACTAGTACTCTTAGTACTCTGCATTAATTTTTAAGCCTCTTCCAGCAATCATTAAACAGTTTAACTACCCCCCCTGTCCAAGGTTGACAAGCTTTTCCAACAGCCCCACAGACAGCCTTATCCCAACTGGTCCTGGTACCAAAATACCAGACTCCCCGGACCCACTGGCCCTCCACCCCCAACCAGACCTGTGCATGGAGGGTCCTCCCCCTCCCAGGGCCCCTTTAACCTGCCACAGCCTGGACGTAGGTATGGGAGCGCAAATTCAAATCCTAGAAGCCCTACATCAGCGCCGTCCCTGCTTCACAACACAGGATTCCCTGCTACTCAGGTAAATGTATGGCTGTATGCAGAGTAGAACTTTTGCTGCTTGTTATGAGAATAACAATGCAATAAGTCACTTTATTTATTTATTTATTTATTTATTTATTTTTTATGTTTAACATATTTTAATTTTTTTCTACATCTAGTCTCTGAGAGAACTGATCCATAGCTCCAGTTTTCTTCCTAAACCCATGGATGTGTTGCAGGGACCATCTCGCTACCCACAGCCTTTGTCTGCTGGAGCAGCTACACAGACATCACCCCATCAGGCAAGAGAGAGGGGGGGGGGTAGAATACACTAAGCCATTCTGAATTGATATGAGTTAGATTACACAGAGAGGAGGTGCTGTTCAGGCTTGAGATGATTTGTGTTTTGTGTTCTGCAGCGTGGCCTACAGGAGCTGAAGAGAACTGAAGCTGCAGGAACCCTGCCTTCCATCACTATCTCTATTCCCAAGCCCAACTATGCTCTAAGTCTCGCCCCAGCAGCTGCAGACAAACCAAGCACACTCAGTCAAATGCCACGTATGTATATTTAAGATCCCACCACCAAAATGTGTTTTTATTGTTATGATTTCTAAATATTAAATTTATTTATTAATTATGATGTTTTCCTAAGCTCAAGGAAGACAAAAGTCCCCGGTGAACAAACCATCTTCTTCAGACAGAAGCACAGGGTAAGAAAAGATGATGAATCTAAGGGCAGAGATGTCTTTTTGCCAGTGTAATGGTTACAATGTTCTCTCCACTGTCTGACCATGTGTCCTGTCAAGGACGACTTCCTGGAAGCACACTTCTGAGTTGCCGCTCACCCTTTCAGCCAAGCGGCGAAGACGATCGTCCCCGGGCCCCATCATTGTCATTAAGGACGAGCCAGAGGATGAGGACGAAGTTCGATTTGTAAGAGAGTTATGTGTAATATCAGACAGTAACAATAAGAAAAGCTTAAGAAGATAATAAGAAAATGTTGTAAATGTGTGAGACTAAATATTCCCACTGTCTTGGTTTTGTTTCCTAAGAGCAATTATGTATTTTCATATATGTTGCTCAACTTTCATGTCCTACAGGTGCAGTCAAGTATGGGATCCAGCCTGCCAGACAGCAGCACTGGAGCTCAGTCCAAATCCCGACCGCAACCGAAGGTGTCCATTCCTATCCCAAATCCTACATCAGAGGCCAAAGGTACATCCAAAGAGCAGCATCCTCAGCCTGCAGCACAGAAGCAGCCAGAAAAGCGAACAGAGCCCGAGGAAGATCCCAACGAGGACTGGTGCGCTGTCTGTCAGAATGGAGGGGAGCTGCTCTGTTGTGACAAATGTCCCAAAGTGTTTCATCTATCCTGCCACATCCCCACTCTGAATGAGTCTCCCAGGTGAGAGACCGGTGGTAATTAAGGCTTACAGCGGTGGTTGTGTTTGATGATTCTGACAGTAATGTAAAGGACACGTTTTTGATTTTTAATTAGGTTTTTGTGTCATTGTTTTTTTTCCTCAGTGGCGAGTGGTTCTGTTCCTTCTGCCGAGACCCTGACTCTCCTGAGATGGAGTACGACCGCAACAGTAAAAATGACGCAGTCTCTGAGAGCCTTCCGCACAGTGATAGACGGGTATGCACACTCCTCAGAAACATCTGCTGTCTGTGACATCTGTGACAGCTTTCAACTTCACCATATTGAACGGTCTGCTTTACATAAACAGTCACTATTTCTCTTATATTTTTTCTTAATTATACAGAGGTGTGAGAGGCTTCTCCTGCGTCTGTTCTGCAATGACTTCAGTACTGACTTCCAGCAGCCGGCATCTCCATCGGTAAGATGAAAAGAATCAATATTATCTGGTACATTTTTAAATTTAGAATATAAAAATAATAAACATTTATTAATATTGTGCCCCATTCTTATCCTTGCTTTTTATAATTGATTGTAATTACTGTCAAAAGAAATTCTAAATTTAACTGTTTGTTTATCTAATAAAGGAGACAAAACGGTACAAAGAGCTGATCAAGACCCCGATGGATTTATCAGTAGTAAAGAGGAAACTGGAATCAAAACATGGTGAATTTTACTCTAGTACTGAGGCATTTGTCGCAGACATCAGACTCATATTTATCAACTGTGCAAAGTACTACAAGGTAATAATTTATAATAGTAATAATAACAGTTCATCATTTGAATTTCTTTTGTATTTTGAGCTATACAAAAAAGCAATATACGCTAATTTAAATATTAATTTCTAAACAGGCGACCTCAGAAATTGGGAGTGCTGGCTTGTACTTGGAGGACTACTTTGAGGAGCAGTTAAAGCTTGTCTACCCAGACAGGGTTTTCTCTGGAGGAAGGGAAGAGCAGATGATCCCTCCCTTAGAGGATGAGATCGATGAAGAGGAAGAAGAGACGGTGGCGGATGAGACTGCTCCCACTGAGGACAATAAATCGCAGAGCCATGCAGATTCCCTGGAGGAAGGAATCCCCCCTATTGAAGAGGACTTGGTTCCGTTGAAACAGGCGTCCTCTCTGGTGGAGGACGAGAAGTCAGAACCAGCGGAGATGGGGATGGATGTAGTTGAAGAGGGCACAGACAAAAAAGTAGAACCTTTGGCGGTTGAAGCAGCTCCTGAAGAAACTATAAAGCAAGATCCAAAAACACCTGAGAAAGAGGCAAAAAGATCACCTGCATGCTTAAATGAAACAAACACTGATGTCATCAATGACTCCCTGAAGGAGGAAAACCTTCTGCTTCCTTTAGACAGGCCTGCAGATCCCCCTGAATCCAGGGAGAAAGAGTCTTTGGCAGATACAGCCAAAGAGAAGGAGGGCTAGGTGGATTACAGCACAGAGAAACTGTATACAAGATGGATGATTTCAGTCTTCCACAGAACCGCCCCCTGCTGGGAACCTACCTTTGCTGCAGATGGACAAGTTTTGTACTATGTAAAAAATAAGGTGAAGAGTTATTTAGTTGCATTTAGGCTGTAGATGCACATTGAACAGAGTAAAAAAGATCTTTTTGTGTACTGTGACGTCATTTTCTGTGATGACATTGAGAGACAGTTTGTGGTTATGTTCATGTGTAAGTTATCTTCACTGTTACCTTGCATATCACCTGTATGTAATAATGCTCCATGCTGCAAACAGTGAGGAGCATATGGATCCGTATTGCATGCAAGATGTCTTAACATGTATAATAATGTCTTCATTTCTATGCTCATAGGATTTAGCTACAAATAAATTGTTTTATTGTAATAGTTTTTTTAGAGTATTAGTGTGTTACTACTAAAGGACATTGAATAAGAATGCTAAACTGTGAGTTTCGCTGCAATGAGATCAAACTCTTGGGAAAACCTTGCGTTTTGAAAAATGTGCTACTTTTCCATTTGCGAACAATAATGAATTGCCACTATTGTGGTTTATTTTTTCTTTTGCTCATTAGAGTCCTCCTGTGCCCAAAATCCTACCAACGCTTTAATCATGTAACAATTCCTTTTCTTTTATGCAACTATTGTAATGTATCAGTTGGTGATTCTTGTATCAACCTCTAACAAGAATGTGCTCTTGAAATTGCATCCTTAGCCTTCGAGATCATCATTATGTTTACATAAGGGAAACCCCTTATGTAAAAATGTTCAAATTAAACATGTGCCCCAAAACCAACAAACAAACAAGACACACATTTTGACAGGGGTTCTAATTTATTTAACAATCCTTTATGCCCATCAATTCTTTTGGGCTTATTGGCACTTTATTAATTATCAGATCTGTAAATGAACTCTAAATAATGTTGAGCGTATAAAACACCTGCATTTGCAATATTTGTAATAAACAGGGTTACATGTAGATTTGATATGTGTGGTTATATGCTTGTTGTTTTTGTTTATTTTAGTTTTCTATACTTTGCTTTAAAATTCATTATCAATATTGATTTATATTGAATAGCTCTATATTTCAAAATTTTGTTTTTTAATAAAGGCTCGTGCCTCAATTTAATAATTAATAATTATAATATCTGTGGCTCGTGCTCCTTGCACCGCACCTTCTCCTATCGCTTGCCGTAGCAATTTGTCAACACGGAAATGACGTCATTTAAGCTAGCCCTTTATCGTGCGCTAAATACGGACTGTTTAGGCTGCTATCAAACGCAACGACACTGTTGCCTATTAATACATACGTTTCAGTTTCGTCAGCGCTTCCATTATAAAAAAAGACATGAAAGAGTAATAATTAAATTATTACACCACATGCTCTAAAGATCAATGCGCGGCAGCACATGTTGGCTAGTATTCGTTAGCTTTGTTGCTTTTAGAAAGGAATGGCATGTAAAAAAGAGAAAACATTTCAGTTTGTTATTGTTGGAGGTGGCATCGCCGGCGTGACGTGTGTTGAGCAGGTGATTATGAGCTGATTAATTAGAGTTGTACGTAACAAGCTATGTCCAGAAACACCACGTATGCATTATAGAAGCTTGCCATAACCCTTGATCTGCTTTCATAGCTGTCATCACAAATTCCGTCTGCTGGCGTGGCTCTGATTACTGCGGGTCCCCACATCAAGGCTGTGACCAACTATAAACAGGTGGTTATAATTGTGATGCTAATAACTGTTTCTGCTTAACACTTCTTGCGCAACAACCAGCACACTGTCTTGTGAAATGGTCCTAAATGATCGCCAGGAATTGAATCTGTGGTCGTATATTGTCTTTTTGTAAAGGTGTCGAGGACCCTGGAGGAGTTTAACGTCGAGGAGCGACCATCCAGTGTTCTGGAGGAGAAGTTTCCCAACCTCACTGTTATCCACTCTGCTGTCAAATCACTAAACACGCAGTCACATGTAAGCTGCGGTGTATTCTATCATAGGAAGTGTTTGCAAAAAGAGATTTTGTATGTTATCCTTGATGTGTTTAGAAAGAATAATCAGATATTTCTGTTTTCTACTGTTCTGGCGCCGTCTTGTGGACACAATCATACAACCATTGCATGAGCAAAGTGATGCCAGCAATCTACATAATTAAACCAATTTCTGCAAAAGTGAACAAGCTAATTACATTTTTTTACTTTCTGAGAAAGCTAATCAGTCATTTCCAGGAATTCTACCTTTTCTTCCCAGACTGTAGAAACTGCAGATGGTCGTGTTTTTGGTTATAAGAAGCTGTGTATCTGCAGTGGAGGCAGACCCAAACTTCTAACCCAAGACAACCCATACGTGCTGGGAATACGAGACACTGACAGTGCCAAGGTACCACACACACACACCTTTTGGATTCTGTTAGCTCAAGTCTGATATTCCTAATGTACTTCCTAAATTCTCACATTTGCGTTTTAGGTGTTTCAGAAGCAGTTATCAAATGCAAAGAGAATCGTTATTGTTGGAAATGGAGGGATTGCCTTGGAGTTAGTGTGAGTCAGCTTTAACTAAAAGAGTCAGATGTGCATTTCAGTTACAAGGTGTGACATTTTAGGGCAGTGTTAAATTGATTTTTATTCAGTCTTTCAGTTTATTACATGTGCACTGTGCAGATATGAGGTGGAGGGTTGTGAGGTGATCTGGGCTGTGAAGGACAAGGCCATAGGAAACACCTTCTTTGATGCAGGAGCAGCACAATTCCTCATCCCATCATTAGAATCTAACAAATCAGAGAGGGCTGCTCCCTGTAAGAGGCCTCGATACACAACGGAGGAAGCAGCAGCAGCTGGAGCATTACAAACATTTACTGCAGGTCTGGTTTTACTTCATGGCCCATGGAGGCTTTCTGTTATTTATTTTTCTGGAGATATACAGTATGTTACGTTTTTCGTTTTTTCTATTCACAGATAGGCATTTACAAAGACAGGGATCGGGTGTAACAGAACCTGGCAGCGCCCTTGGTCCAGACTGGCATGAAGGAATAGTCCTCAGAGGAGCAGAGCAAGTAGGACATCCCTTCAAGAAAGCAGGCCAGCTTTTCTGTGGGAAAACATTTTGTCATGTTACCTGCACTCTCTCTCACTCTCCTGAGTCTCCTCTCTCTGCTGGTGCTTGCTCAGGTGTCCCGCAGAGTTTCTGTGGAATATGAATGCGAGGTTGAAAAGATCTTCACCTCCGAGGAGCTGCTCAATTCCCCACAGCAAACACTCAGACCTGAGAATGGTGAGAACTAGATTTGCTTCTCACACTCAATCGCTGACTCTTGTTGTTTTTATCTCCTTTTTTTATTCCTCCACCTTTCTTCCCCTTTCAGTAGGCACCTGGCCAGTTTACATCCAGCTGAGCAACGGGCAGACATTTGGCTGCGATTTTGTTGTCAGCGCGATCGGTGTCGTGCCAAATACTGAGCCGTTTCTCCATGGCAACAGTGTAAGTGGCCAAGTGGACAAGCTCCCACAGCCAATTATGGATAAAACTGCTGGGTAATGCTTTGAAATGTCCTGACAAGAAAGTAGTGGTGCAATAAGAGTCCCTGTCTGTGTCTGTAAGGTGAAGGCCGAGGTCCAGGGCCTGATTACTGATTAACAATAAGACAGCATTCTATGAATTTCTCAGCAGTTTATGGCTCATTTATTACATATAACAAGAAGATGTATCCTTTTTTACACAAAGAGAGAAACAAGTGCGATCTGTGTGATTTCTAACTTTAGAAACACTTTACTACTAAATCCTTCTCCTCAGTCAAATAGAACGGATATTGTGGCTCAGGCTGTTCAGCCTGCTTACTGACAGTAATGTGCTACTGGGAAAGTCCAGGGCCATTTTTAAAAACTCATGAACAATTGCAGATGACATAAGCAAAATGCAGTTTTCTGTGCTGGTGACCTTTTCTCTAAATCTTTGAGAATTATTTATCAAAGAAAAATACTCAGCAGACGTTGAACAACCCTGTGAGCAAACTGTTACCACATTAAAGCCAGATAGATGGAAAAGAAACCTCCTAGGCTGTAAAAGTTTGTCATGTGTTTTTGCAATTTACTTGTCATGTTTGGAATGTTATATGTTGTTAAAAAAAACTTGTTGCTCTTATCTATGAAGACTTCCTTGAGTAAGATGACATCACTCAAAAGGCGCCTGCCTGGTTTTCAGGCAGTGGAAAGTTACTGTACATAGAGCAGATTTTATAGTATCATATCACTGTTTTACTCTGTCATGACTGTTATCTAAAAAACATAATCACAAGTTTGTTCTTGGGAGTGAACTCCTCTTTCAATTGTGCGTACTTGTGCTTGTACAGTTTGCAGTAGCTGACGATGCTGGCCTGAAAGTGGACGACCACATGGTGACGTCGGAGCCAGATGTCTATGCTGCGGGGGACGTGTGCACTGCATGCTGGGAGCTCAGCTCACTGTGGCAGCAGGTGAACTGATGAGCAGTTGTTTCAGTTTCCACTGACATTGCATCTTCAAAAGAACTGCAGTACAAATGACACAGCAATACTGTTTTGCCTTCAGGGACAAAAACAGTATAGGAAACTGCAATTTCATTATAAATGTAAATCCAAACATATCTGCCGTAATAGTTGAGACTCAATAAAGTTACTCACACAGTTAGGTCAAATTGTGAAACGATTTGTGTTATGTGCAGATGCGTTTGTGGACGCAGGCCCGTCAGATGGGCTGGTACGCGGGCCGCTGCATGGCTGCACACGTCCTGTCAGAAACAATAGAACTGGACTTCTGCTTCGAACTCTTCTCGCATATCACGAAATTCTTCAACTACAAGGTCCGTGCCTAAATATTAACCAACGTTAATAATTTACTGCCGATATTACAACTGTTTTCCATTACTTTCAAGATCATTCCAAAGAGCTAGTCGGTGTGTCACAACTTCCTGTTCTCTCTGGTTTCATTCCACAGGTGGTCCTGCTGGGGAAGTTTAATGCACAGGGCCTCGGGCCCGACCATGAGCTGCTTGTTCGCTGCACCAAAGGCCAGGAGTATGTCAAGGTGATACCTAGCACGTCTGGAGTGGACGGCCACTGTTGCATGCTGACTGTTCTCCTCCTTTGTGGTTAATTAATTTCTCCATTCACTGACACAAAACCAGATGAATGAATAATATCTTACTTTTCTCACATGCAATGAACTCTGACGTACATACAACCAGTTTTTCTCGTTTTTTAGGGATTTTTATGTCATTGCGGTCTTGACTCTTTGTTCCAGGTTGTTCTCAGTGGAGGTAAGATGGTGGGAGCGGTGCTGATTGGAGAAACAGACCTCGAAGAGACATTTGAGAACTTAATCCTCAACCAGATGGATCTGACACCGTACGGAGAGGAGTTGCTCAACCCCAACATTGACATAGAGGACTACTTTGACTGACCACCAGGGATGTGAGCAGCACTTCAGTCAGTGTTGAGCACAGCAAACTAAAAAGGTCATGCAAAGCAGAGGACGCTAATGAAGAAGTCATGGTTCATGGCCCAAGTTAATGGGTTGTGGGATTTCTTTTTTTAAAGTTTAGCCTAGTTCTTATAATTTTCTCTGGTAAATCAGGCAGTTCTATTTTGAAATAAAAAAATAGGTGCATTACCTTTGTGACATTCAAGGTTGTCATTAGTTGTTTTTTGAATGCAAATCATAGAATCATAGCCAAAACAGCAGTAGGCTGTGAGCTAAATGAGTTTTTGTCATAATAACCCACTGTTTTCATTGGCAGACATTTTATTTTTACTAAGAAGAATGTAACATGTACTGTGATCACTTGTTGCTATGTTGTCTTAGTATGAAATTTGATCAGGGATCACTAAGCAGCCACTGCAGCTCCTTCTGTGCCTCAGTGAGGATTATAACAATAGACATTATCAAGCTGGAAAAATATAGTATGTTGTTGAAATGTCTGTGGGGACTTAGCTAGTTCACATTTTTAAGGAAAGACAATCATTCGTTCTTTCTTTCGTATCTCAAATGAAAATATTTTTCCCGGATGAAGAGTTTATTGACTAAACGATGGAAACCATGCATTTCCATTTTCTTGCTGGCTTATATATAAAAATGTTTATTTTCCCCTGGGGCGATGAATTACCACCGATTCCATTCTCCCAGGTTTACCTGTGTGGGTGGCGGATGGGGCGTTGTTTACAAGGGTGAGTCAACACTGGACAGATTTGCACATGCATCAAGGTAAAATTCCAATCCCTGCTGAATATGGAAACTGCTAGAATAGAGGGCAGGACAAACGGTGCCATGCGATCCCATAAACTCTTGTATAACTTGTTACCAAGCAACAAGTCCAATCTGGCATAGACTGTATGCCACGTAGAGTGGGTATTACTACGCTTGGTACCACACATGCAATGAATATTTTGATATTTACAGGGGCTAAGCCTCTGACTGAACTTTCCTGTACTATATTTTATAAATAAGGCCCATTTCAATCCAAAGCTGATGAAGGCCTTCAGGTTTTACCCAGAAGATCTCACAACATCCAAGTCTAGAATTTGCACTTTGACCATGTCGTAGAAACTTAAGCTCAGCCCATTTTAAGCACAAGCCTCAAGGCCATTGCATTAGATTGTGTTCACTAAAAGAACATTTCCTGTTTTGATCAGTATATGTTCATCTATAACCTAGCTGTAGGTCTAGAATCAGTAGGAGTCATACAGCAGGCCCTTACTGAACATTTATGTCGTGTTTCACTGCTTGGTATGCTACAGCAAAACTATCTTAGAATCTAAGAAGAGGATGCAACTGCAGTGCCAGTAATGATGCGCTAATATTTTGAGGTTTGAAATAACAAAGAAGGAAGAGAAACTCAGTCTATTTGTGTGCTGGCAGAGACTGATTAGATTGGTGTATTTTTGAGTCTGTTATAAGATCCCTGTGTTTTAATGCATTGGTTAGATTCAGTTCGGGTGATAAACGCTCATGCTGTACTAATCCTGTTTTCTAACTAATTTATTACAGATTTACATGCGATTTTTCTTTTGTTTTGGATTAACTTGAGTTAAAGTGGATTAATCCCCTCCATGTCAGACGACACGCCTTCGCAACACTGACATTTAAAACCACCAGACTTGACACAAAGCTCACTTCATTCAGGCTGATTACGGATGTGACGTCAGCGCATAGTCAGTTACAACTGCAGAAGATGCACGTTTGCTGATATTCACCAAGGAGCACCGACTTGGCTACCATTAAGAATTCAAGCCTAATACCCTTTATTTGAACATTTGTTTCAAACAATGTTATATGTTTGTACTTTTGTTTGTGGGTGCTATTTGGCTTTAAATAAAAATTATTCTTTCCTATATATTCGCTTAATAAAAGTGTTTAAATTGTTAGGCACCGCCGACGGTGTACGCTAACACGGGAACATGCGCTTCCAGTGAGTCATACGATTTACCGGCATGCACCGGGAGACCTCTTTTTTCATGTGGGTGGGATTTTTTGAGAGGCGTTGCCGAGAAGCCCGAGAACTCAAGATTATATACGCAGCAGTCAGAAGCGGCTTAATACATTGCGCATTTCGTCGCTGCGTGCACTACTACGACTGTCAAAGCGTAACAAAATTTTGCAATTAAAAATTCAGCCATGGCCAACTACATTCACGTACCCGACGAGGCTCCCGCTGTGCCCAAAATAGACGTGACCGTTGACGAGAACGATTACAGAGCCGATGCGTTGAAGCTAATCAAGGAGCTGAGACCCAACTGGAAGCCGTCAGAGGTCAAAATTAAGGTGCCGTTATTTTATCATATCTCTATAAATGTTGCTTACTGTACAACTAGTCTTTTGCTTTTTATCTACAGTTAATATGCGAAATATTAGCTGGCAAGGTGTGTTTATAAAAACGTTAGCCGTCGGTGAAAAATTAGCCAGCTACGTTTAATTCATTTTAGAAGGAAATGTCACGCGAACGTGACGTTTTAGTGGCATAGAGACATCGCGCGCGCTTGAAGTGTCACTTTAAAATGACTACCAGCGCAGCCTTACGCCGCCGTAGCTCCCCTGGCTATGCCCCACAGCTCGAGAGACGACCGTACATTATTGTTAATGTGCTTTTTATTGCATCCGCGTCAGCTGAGCTTGTGACCAGACGGCGGGAGTCTGTCGTCGACAGTGAAGCATCTTGCTAAGCCAAAGATGCGGGCTCGCATGCGTCGATGCAACGATGCTAAACATCGGCTAGTCGTTACGTAAAGGAAAGCCTCGGGGCTGTTACGTGGGGCTGTTACGTGGGGCACCCCTGACCAAACACCTCGGGGTGTGACGCTCCTTGTCATCCCAGAGTACAGCCCCGCTACGCCCCAAAGACTCGATATGTGGAATTCGTGATGTAGTAGAGGTGTTATGTGCGGGTGTGACTCTTGTGGGGAAAAGCACAGAGGCCAGAGTGCAAATAACGTGTATTTGCATCAACCTTTTGCATACGTGACTTCATCTTATCCTGTGGATCTCTTGCTTGAGATGCCCAAGTCAAACCAGGCTTGTTTTACAATAATGCAAACCACACTGGAGACACCATGCCATCACTATACTATAGCATTCTAGGGTGCGATCTCAGAAAAGAATACGACTCTCAGACACAGTACAGCTCTCGATTTACAGCCCAGGCCGATTTTTTCCACTAACAGAACGGGGGTGTGGCTCAACTTCATACGCACGATGTGGATTGAAGCTGGTCACATGCTCTCTCCCACTGTTGCCTATGTTCATCAAAGAGAGCAAAGTGGGCTACTCAGCAAATGCCAGTCATGGCTCGCTAATGCAAAATAAAATTCCTCACGGTCTTGAAATGCTTAGTTTTAGAGCAAACAATTAGGGTCTGGTATGTTTGCACACGTCATCCAACAAAACCGTTCCACGTCCACAATAGACACTGTTCATGTAAAATCAATGCAGACACACCCAGACGTTCGCCGCGATCTTATTTCCTCCTCTCCTTGTTTTCTTCTTACTAGATCTTTACTAAACCTTTATAATGTAGGTTGGTAGGTCAGAAACGTGTGGTTTACAGTATATGTAAATAACGTATTTCGGGTGTCAGAGGAGATTCTCTGTGTTCTGGGTGACGGTTTAACTAACAGCATCACGTGAGTTCCACCCTGATTTACCTGTTGTCCGTGTTTGCCTTTTGTTGCCACAGTTTTTCACAGATGGAATAACCAATAAGCTACTGGGCTGCTATGTGGGAACAGTCATGCAGGATGTGGTTCTGGTCCGTATTTATGGCAACAAGACGGAGCTGTTGGTCGATCGGGAAAACGAGGTGAAGAGTTTCAGGGTACTGCATGAACACCGATGTGCCCCACGCCTTTACTGCACCTTCAACAACGGCCTGTGCTACGAGTTTCTGCAAGGAACTGCACTGGAACCCAAACACATTCGCAGTCCACCAGTTTTCAGGTAAAGTACAAACTAAGCATGATGCTCTCACAAAGTCACTTAAATCGTGTCATGTTGGCCTACCTTATATGACTATTTACCCTTTTTGATTAAAGTGTTTGGCCTTGTTCCATATTGTTGCCTAGTGCTCTAATCTTCCTCTTCTCATTTTTTATCCTGTCAACCCTGCAGGCTCATTGCCAGGCAACTGGCTAAATACCATGCGATCCATGCCCATAATGGCTGGGTGCCCAAGTCAGACCTGTGGCTGAAGATGGGCAAGTACTTTGCTCTCATCCCCAAGTACTTTGAGGACCCTGATCAGAACAATAGGTAAGGACACATTAGAGACTGGTTGAGGTGCTTAAATGACATCTAACAATGTTGATTTTGAGCAGCCACTGCCTTAGTTTTCAGTTGCCTCCACGTGGCACAATGACAACATATGATCTTATCAATGAGTCACAAATGATTTAAACAATCAACTACAGTGTCACAACATACAGGACGAGTATTATCAGCTCACAGTATTATCAGTACATGCCTCACATAATGAGGAAGTACAAAGCATAAAGCCTTTATGAGCAGTTGTGACATCACTCTAAATGGAATATTTTGACCTGTCATAATTGAGCCAGAGACACTCTCATGCTTTCCTATATATATATATATATATTATATATAGATATAAAGCATATCTAATCTTTAAATTTTGAAAATTCTGAGATGCATTACTGGCTGAATAAATCAAAGTCTATATAAGTTTCCATTCGTTCGACACTGAGTAGCAAATTGGGTGTTGATTATCATAGACTCACACTATTGGCAACATGAAGTGTTGATTATTTAAGTGTGTTGGCAGGAAGAGCTACCTTTTTATGGATATTGGTACCTGGAAAGAAAAGCAAACATTGACTTTTACAGTTGTTGAGATCCACGGTAGCCGCCCCATATTGTAATGCTGGTATTGTAAGAAATGCTGATCAACAAAACATTGCAACACCCACGGTATCTCTAGATTTTTGAATGTTATATCAATAACAAATGGGTGGAGAGCATAAAAGCAGTGGGACAAAGTTTTGTTTTTTTATTTTAATCGTCTGTGCAGTGCTGACGAGAATACACATGGTTCCCCTTTTCCTGCTTTTTTTTGTTTTTTTAATGTCAGATTTTATGTTTAATGTCACCACTCACTTTCAGGTTCCCTTATTCTTAATTTACTTCTGCATGTTTTTCCATTAATATTCAAATGTCCCAGCTCTTCTGAATACTCTCATCCCTTTTTGATTGCGCCCCATCAGGTTAGGCACGGAGGTGCCCAGCCCACAGTGCCTCCGTGAAGAGCTGGTGTGGCTCCAGCAGAGCTTGTCTGTGCTGGGTTCCCCCGTAGTCCTCTGCCACAATGACCTGCTATGCAAAAATATCATCTTCAACGAGGCAGCGGGTGAGTATAAACTGCACAAGTGTAGTCATGGACATTACTGGATGACTGATTGTGTTGATGTGTGATTTGCATAGGTTCCTACACCAAGGTAGGATTGCATTACGTGCTCTACCTCCGAGCTAGTCAAGTGCTTTCTCGTTGTCAGCATTTGCAGTGGACTACAGGCATAGAACTAGAACAGTCAGATATGACAGTCCAGATGTTAAGATTTCTAGCTAAAATACTTATTTACAATAAGCTAAATGCATCAGACTTGTCATCATATAGTCAGACTATATTATGTTTTCCCTTTTTACAAAATATTCTAAAAATAAATTAAAGTATTGCTAACTCTTTATAGATAATTTCAAATTATGGTCTTTTTATTAAATTAGCCTAAAATAAAATTGTAGTTTTTGTCTGACACGTCATTCTAGTTCTTTGCTAAAAACATACACCACACCCACAGTTATCAGCATGAACAAACAGTGCCATTACATCTTACCACCTATTGAGATGCAGTTTTGTTGACGACACATGTTTTTGGTGCTTTAGCCATATTGCACTTTTATATGATGGTATCAGTGCAAAGCAGCATAATTTCATTTCCTCTACATGTCTTTACTTTTCAATCAGTCATACGAAATAACAGCAGGCTTAAAGGATGTGAGAGGATAAGCAAGGGAAGAGAAGATGGCACAGGGTTTTTATGTGTGTGGGGTGGGGATGTTTAAGGGAGGGTTTAAGAGTTGTCAGCCCCCTCGTCTGTTTGTGACGAGGGGCGAGGCCCTTCTCACAGGTCCTTGTGTCTAGCCTTTCTCCCCTAGGAATGACAGCCGAGGCTGTGGCTGCCGTACGCCGCCCTGCCCAGGGGAGGCAATGGAGAGAGACAAACCGCACGCGCAGTCGGCTCTGAGGGCCCTCACGTAGTCCTCTCAGGCTAATCGGGATGCGTTCATGGCAGCAGTAGGAGCCACGTACCTACCTATCACTCTCCAACGCTACTCCACTGCCACCAGTTGTCTCTGACATGTTACTGTTAGGCTATTTAAGATTCTGGTTATTACACAACTGTTTCTTATGGCGCCAGCAAAATGCCTTAAACATATAGTTGCTGCTCCACACTTTCCACACTCAGCAGCCATTTTGATGTCGGGGAGGTCGTTAAAAATGGAAAGGAAAGTTCCTGTGATATTCTGTATTCTTTGAGTCGTCAACAAATCCCCAAAATGTATTTGCTTGTGTTGCCCCCAATGCAATGAATAGTCACAAATGCATGTGTTTTAATATGCAGATCAACTAGACTTGAATAAATTAAAATTTCACCCCTGGTTGTGCAACATTGTGCTTAATTAAGTGCAGTGCCGAAAGAAATTAATAAGCTTAATATATGCTATGTGCTTTTTCTTTCTTTTTTTTGTTTTTAATGCAGCAGGCTACATTCAGTCTGGTGTGAGTCAGACTAACAATTTGTTTGTTTTCCATCTTCTCATGGGATTTGTTGACATTAATAATATTGAATATCATCAGCCCATATTTTCTAAGCAGAAACATAGTTCTGCAAAAATGCAGGGGACAAGCTTTAGCCAGAGCTCACAGGTAAGAAGTGTCTAAGTCCACGCAGAGCCGTAGAGACTAATTGATGGAGTGCAGCGTTTTACGCAAGCGCTTATTAATGTAGCAGGTCAGGAAGGATAATTGCCTACTCTCAAACTCATGGGGAAACTCGCCCCTGTGGAGCATTTATACCTTTGATGAAGGCAGAGAACAAAGTTACGCAAGATTAAGTTTATGTAGAGCCCTGGAACATACAGGCAAGGCTCGGCATGTTGGCAGAAATATGTATGTTATAAGTAACATGAAAGAGATTACTGTTTGGAAGTAATAAGATCCCCCTCCCAATGCAGGGGCCCCCGAACCTGGTTCCCGAGGCCCACTGCTCCTTCCTAGAAATAGCTATATTTTATATTCCTCCACTGCTGAATTTTGGAATGCATGCCTAAGTGTAATTGCATACAGAAAGCCTTAACAATGGATACACTTCAAGTAGTGGCACCTTTATACGCTCCTCCAGCAATAATTTCTGCATTTCTGACATGGACAAGTGCTGTCCTTTCAATCTTTTGTTCTTTGACCCTCTTTTTTGGCGAACTGAAAAGAGAGTGAGCATGAAACGAAACTGAGCAGATACCACGCTGCTTCCTGTCGCCTTTTTTTTTTTTTTTTTTTTTTTTTTCTTTCGGCTGTAGCTGCTGAGTGGAAACTAATTGTCTGCCAAGCACAACAGCAGAGAAACCACCACTTCCTGTATTGATAACCCGAATCAGAAATACAGCATTATACAGTTAAAAGTATCTCAGCAGGTTTTCTTCTCTACTTGGTCTCCCACCTTTCCTTCACATGCTGCTGTGGTTTACCTGGGCATCTCGCTTTACTCACATATTTATATAAAAAAATCTTCATATAATCAACTATCAGTCCCAAGTACCACGCGACCTGCAGCTTAGCAGCCAGCAGGAAGCCTCATAAAGATCCTCTCATCTGCCGAAGCAGCAGAGGCGTCACGCTGTAGGACTCGTCGTAGGCCAATGGGGAGGCAGCGTTTAAAGGGGAGTGTGGCGAGAAGGTGGAAGTGAGGTTGCACGCTGTAGGGGGAGGGGAAAAAAACGCAAATGAGTGGAGTGGAAGCCTGGCAGCGGGCCTGATGTTTCGACTCGTGGGAGCAAGAGTGGATAAAAGACATTTGTGTCAGTGAGAGAGTGAGCATGTGTGAAAGATGTGTTTGCCCCAACCTTTTCATCTGCTGCACAGGGGGGCTATAGCCACTGACCGGAGGTGTTCAGTTGTGTCCCGCTAGGACCTACACGCCGGCTGGTAACCCACCTCAACGTGTCTTTTTAGTCCAAGTTTGTTTTTGTTTTTGTTTTTTTTTTAGTCCAGCACCACCTCAAAAAACAAATTGTACATGTGTAGGCTAAATAAGTGAAAACCAAAATAAACCCAAAGACATTTTATAAATGTATTTTGAATTGTAGATATTTTTGTTAAGGTTTCTGTAACTACTGGGCAGAAGTAAGAGTTTGTATTTTGAGCTCAACTTCTTCATTCATCTTCATTATTAATGCATATGTCTCATATTTTCGGTGCCTTCAAAATGGAGTCACACAGCAGCACATCCTTTGGCATTCCCTCTAAGTTTCTACTAATATTAGGAGACTATTATTATCATTTAAGTTTCATGTTTTTTTTATCAGTACTTAATAGATGCAAATGTTGAGAATGTATTTAACGTCTTAACTTCCTGTTAATGTGCTGTTTTGAGAGAGGGCATGTACTGAGCCGTGTGCTGCTGTACATTTATTTTGGCAGCTGCTTCTTCTCTCCAGACCTCAGCCGTGTCTCTTTGTGCCTGACTCTCTTCCTCCCTTTGTCTCTCTGCTTTCTTTTCATTTTCACCCTCTTTTCCGCACATCGACACATCCCTTTGAAACAAAACTGTGACTTGGCCGTTTTCCCCTCTCCTGTGCACATGTGTCCAATAAAAACATTCCCCGAGAAGCCGGCCGTGCTCCCGTTTCCCCTCAGACCTCTGCATGTGTTCCTCGTTTCACGTTTTATTCTGCTAATGTATCCCTACCCTCCTATTGGCTGATACTTCACTTCCCTTGGAAGTTGGCAGGTGAGACGTTTTGAACATGTGAGGGAAATGGCAAAACCAACATCCACATGCTAGTTCCTAAGACCTTTATTTTTCCTGGAGTGTAATGTCAGGAATCTTCCTTGGGGTAAATGTCCTGACAGGTCTGTAGTTTACTTTCTCACAGCTTGGCAAAAATCCAGAGAAGATCAAACAACTCAGGTTAATGATGCGTCAATTATGTGACTCTCATGTGTGCAGTGGGTTTTTAACAAGCTTACCACATAAACCAGCTATGTGTAGCACTGCAGGCTGCCCGGATAGTACATGGACCTACAGAAAGTAGCGCCACCCAGCCTTTTTTTTAGAGCTGGCTCTGTTCTTTCCCAGGAAGTCCATTTTATAAATTTATGCTTTGATTTTAGTTTTATCTCCTCACACTAAATCTAAACACATGCTGACCCTGATTTCTCTAAGACCTACCAGAATCTATTTCTAGGGTAATGTGTGTTTCTCTCACTTCATTACTTCATTCTGCCTCTCTCGTCTTTCTCTACAGTTTCCTTCCCTCAAAATGCAAACTCTTACTCCTTGCCCCAGAGGATGAGCTAGCTAGCCAGCCAAGTCAAGACAGACAGTTGCAAAGCCTTGACATTCTAAGTTATCAGAGGGAAACACAACATAATCATTTTATGTCTGCTGCCTGTGTCTCTGTCTAAAATATGTGGCTTTTCTTTCCAGGAAGTGTAAAGTTCATTGACTACGAATATGCAGGGTACAATTACCAAGCCTACGACATTGGGAACCATTTCAATGAGTTTGCTGGTAAGTGCTACTTCCCAAACGTGCTATGTGAGGTGTTTTGAAATATAAGTGTGTAACTCGAGTATTTGTGTTGCAGGTCTGAGTGAGGTGGATTATAGTTACTACCCAGAGCGGGGCTTTCAGCTGCAGTGGCTGCGCTCCTACCTGGAGGCCTACAAGGAGCACAAAGGCCAGGGCAGCGATGTGACTGACAGGGAGGTGGAAATTCTGTATGTCCAAGTCAACCAGTTTGCCCTGGTAAGCCCATACAGAGACAGAGATTTTGTTCCCCTCAGCACGTCTTGGTTTGTGTTGAGGGTAGCGAAGTATGATAAGAAGAAGTAGTTGGCAAAACAAAGTTTTTATCTGACCTGGACAGAATGGCTTTTTCAATAACAATCACTGTGAAGCGGTTCAGAAAGAGCAGCTGCAGAGGACAGGAGCGGTGCTGGGCCACATGCTTTGAGGTTGCCCTCTTGCTCAGTGTTTCGCCAGGAAATGTGAATGGTCGTTTGATGTGGGTGTGTGCCATTTAATGTGGGCATAAAACCTGTCCGACCTGCTCCGAATGTAAAACAAGGAAGATTGTCATGCGCCCCGGATGCAGCTCTCATGACAGGCTGTAAACGGCAAATGTTGGAGTGTGTGGAGTTGGAGCTGACGTTTGTCTGTGTCGACTATTTATTGGTGACACCGTAGATGTAGCTCAGGGGTTCATACATGCTCGAATGAGCCGTGTCGAAACAGGAGCAGCGTTTGATTGCAGACAGTGAGCATGTGCTAATCTTTTGTGTCTCTCTCCTTGTCTCTCTCTCTCCCTCTCCCTCCTTTGCCCAGGCATCTCATTTCTTTTGGGGACTCTGGGCTCTGATTCAGGCCAAGTTCTCCACCATTGACTTTGACTTCTTGGGGTAAGTAAACCAGGGAGCACACTTTTATCAATTTTACTTTGCCTAGCAAGGCAAATGTTATTCAAATGTTGAAGAACACAATGTTAAGTATTCCAATTGATATCATTTGTGTCACCGCAAAGCACAGTTTTTGTTTCTCGCTGGCGTCCTTTTCGCTAACATTTTAATCTTATCACTGACTCTGCCCTTCTCTGTGTGTCCTCACTCTCTCAGATACGCAGTGCTGCGCTTCAACCAGTACTTTAAGATGAAACTGGAGGTGGCTGCGCTGAGCTTACCGAAATAAAAGTCCCACCCACCCCCCATTCTTTTCCTCCTGCTATTCCTCCCCCTCCAGCCGGCCCTGCGCCTCACTGCAGGGCACCGTCTAGGGGATAATGTAGAGAAGAGTCAGGCTGAGAGTCTGTCCTGTTCAGTGCCTAGAGGTCTCCTCTAATGTCCTTAACTCTAAATAGACTAAATGGATCACAATCATCTACAGTCACACCATTGTTAACCAGGAAGTAGCTCAAATTTATTGTGTAGGTGTGTGGTGAAACCTGATATAATGTGAAACCTACTCATCTAAATTTATTGCTGTATTGATAATTCTAGTATCAACAGGATATTAACATGATATCAATTTATTGTATTTTAAGTGAGCAGTGGTGAAAGACTTTATTCACTGCGACATAGACTGTAAGCCATTCTGCACTAGGTAAGACCAAACCCCTCTATTGTTTGCTCCATAACAAGGAAAGTTTAGCAATCATCTTAAATAGTATAGAACACTGACGTTCAGTCCTGATTAGCCCAGGGCTGCGTGTTTTTTTTATTTATTTATGATTTGGTTTTCATTCAGAAATGTGTTGCACGGCCTCGCTGACTGTCAGACATATGAGGCTTTGTGGAAATTCACATTCAGCACCAAATGTTGATATGAGCGACTGTAGAAAAAGTGAAGTGGGTCAAGTTACACACATCTGGTTCTACACAAAAAAAAGTCTAATCAGGGTCAGCTGTCAGTGGGACCTGAGGAACAACACTGCCATCTGTTGGTAGCAATCAGTGGCTGCTGGTCATAACTTTTCTTGATATTCACATTGGACCTTGGAGTAAGTTAGTCGTTTCCAAAAGAGCTTTAGGAAGCCCGTGTACGAACTAAAACAGGTTGGTCTGCAGCAAGCCTACACCAAAGTGCTGACATCTGTTTTCTGCCTGTACATAACGCACCATTGTCAATGTAGCACAAAGAGAATTAACATTTAAATAGACTTAAACTTGTCAGTTACTATACATATCTGAAGGTTCAGGCTGACCTTCAGGAGTATACGGATGCCTCCTCCTGCAGCAGCAAGACTTGTGGGAGAAATTAGCATATTCTGCAAAGAATGTGAAAGTAATAATTTTGTTTCCTGGGAAATTTAAACAGGAATGTTACAAAAATGTGTTTGTGAAACGAGTTTTGTTTACTCCAACACAAATTGAAGTACAATGGTACTCTTTCACCAATAAGTGAAGAATGTGTTTCCTACATTCCCTCCTGGGAAAACATAAAATGTTGGTTTCATATTCCCACCGTCCCAGTCTGATTGTTCCCATTAAGCACAGAGTGAAGCCTCACCAGTGCTCAGAAAAGCACAAGTCTGCAAGGAAAGGAGTTCATAGTAGGTGTATATATCACATATAACTTAGATTACAAATATTTGGTCACATTTCTGAAAATATATCTTTTGGAGGACAGGCCTGTCAGAGTTGCGTGAGCTGAGTTTACAGTTCAGTGCCAGAAGTGTCAGGACACTGCGTGGTTGCTGAGGGGGAAGAGTGTTGGCGAACCACTTCAAACGCCCATAATGTTTTTTGTTTTTTTTAATAACAAATAAATTCTAAATCAGTGATGAAAGCTTATGCCATATAAATCCTTATAGATTTATAGAACTGACATACAGTAGGCTTTAATTTGCACAAATATGTCAGCACTCAAACATGCCCAACCTTGTAACAGATGGGCACAGATAAAGTTCTTAACTTGGAAGACGTCCCCAACACGATAATATGAGAATCTTAATATAAATTGTGCAAGTGAGCAACTTCTGTGATCCATTGGTGAATGAGGCCCATTGTTTGGTCAGGTGCCCCCTGATGTAAGACATTTGGAAAGCTCTGTGGAGGGACTGGACAGTCCACTCATGTAACACTCCTACACAGTACTAACCAAGGAGTCTCTGTTTGTTTTTTTGTTTGTTTTTTTTTAATGTGAACAGTTTTTGTAAACCTGTACCTGATGGAGAAACGGTTCTGTTACCGGTCGAGGTGTGTCGGACGAACGTCTTACGGGTCTGTGGAACATTCATTTCTGTGGGATGTTTAGTAAACAAATGTGACAATGTCTTTGCTTTCTCGTAAATGTGAATGAATGCACATAGTTGTTATTGATTTATTTTCCTGTTTTCTAAAACGTTGCATTAATACATACCGGGGATAAGAGGTGGAAGTAAAAAAACTGCATTTTTATTACTGTAAACATGCTTTAAAACAATAAAGTGTATTTACCCTAATGTGTCTATGTCTCTTTTATAATGTCTATAACATCAGACCTAGAAGAATCCTTCTAATGTAAGACCTCATATATGGACTTTCTCTTATTTGTAGAGTGACCAATCAACCTAGCACATGTTTTTGGACCGTGGGAGGAAGCCGGAGAACCCGGAGAGAACGCACGCAAACATGGGGAGAACATGCAAACTCCACACAGAAAGGCACCCTGTCCACCTCATGGACCCAGGACCAGCTGTGAGGCGACGGTGCTACCCACTGCACCATCCCCCCTTAAAATACATATTTATTAATATTATAAGCTTTTACTATGTGTTATTTGTGGAGTTGGCGCTATATAAATCTAACTTAATTTAAATTCAATTGAGAAACATGCCAGTACCGAAGGTGGCCACAAGATGGCATCACAACCCCAGGACAGGAAGCGCACAGGTTAAACCTGGCTCACCAGCTCCCCACGGCTACAAAAATAATCCAATTCAGCATTTATTGTTTGTGATAATGCTTATTAAAATAGAATTCTATATTTAAAAGAAGGGAACCTCATTAATATGCCTTGTGCTTAACCCATTAATTCAAAGCTAATAGGAAAATCCAGAATTTACTGAAGAATGCGGCACCCGGAGAAAGGCTTTGCAAAGTTTAAATTTAGCTTTAATGTCTTCTTTGAAACAATGAGCTTAAATTTGAAACCATATGGAACAGTGTTTGCTGCAACGGGGACAGAAGAAGATGAGGAGCGCGCAGGCTGGCCTCACACTCGGCTTTCCATGGGTTAAATCCCAAAGCTACTCATGCTTCACACCCCAAAACCAAACAAGTAATTTCTTACCACTGAGTGGAAGCAAATCGGGCCTGCCTTTCGTCTCCCTAATGTGAGCACTGTCTTATACATTCCAACAATTACGACAGTGCATTATCCAACTCGCTGACTGTAATTCAATTAACTGCCTCCCCCCGGCTTCATCCACCCGGATAATACACACATTAATTAACAACAGAATCCAATATCGTCTGTTCTGCGCCTCCACTTATTTTCATTTCCCATAAAAAGGTCAAAGCAGCCACTTCCAAATGAAGACAATTGCTGTAAGTGTGTAGTAATGGATTTCCCTGCTACTGTACGTGTGCGTGGCGGAGTGAACCTGTTGACCGTCGCAGGCTGAGGCCGGAGGAGAAGCGCTGACGCAGCCGCGGCGCGCATCCATCACGGCCGTTATTATTGCACTGAACTCGTAAGACGTTCTCCCCGCGGAGAGCAGAACTCTCGCTCCGGTGTCGTTTCTCTGCAGGCGCGACGAACTTTATAAGTTCAGTTCAGTCTTGATGGATTGGGCCAAATTTCTTTGTGGCGGGACCTTGTAGTGTTGATCACTCAGAGCAAAAGTAGATGCACAGCAGCTTAGTGACTTCGAGCAGCCGGGGCCTGTGGTGCACCACGTCCTGCAGCCCCCTCAGCAGCTCCCCTTAGTCGAGCTAAACGTCACCGGAGGCAAGAAAAGCCGGCGAACGTAGAAATGTGTGAAACGAGGCTCACAGAGGACGGCATCGCGTTCAGTAGATGAAGTTAGAACCCGGGTCCATTCAGCCGTGTGCTGTGGATTAATTAACCGGCTATACGATGTGCGATTCCGTCCGCTACGCTGGAACTAACATTACATCTGCATCCGGGCATCCTCCATAACTATTTAAATAGCGCTTAAACGCACATTTGCATCAAAACCCCAACGTGAGACAGATACAGAGAAACGTGTGTTCTGCTAAAGCCGCACACAGAGCAAAAACTAAACAATAGCAGTGTGTGTGTGTGTGTGTGTGTGTGTGTGTGTGTGTGTGTGTGTGTGTGTGTGTGTGTGTGTTTGCTTGGGGGTGAGGGGGGGTCAGGGCCGTCTCATTCATCCGCATTCAACGCAGCAACCTAATTACCAGAAGAGATGGAAACAGTAATTAGCAGCGAGTCTCACCTCGTTAATCACAAAGGGCTCCTTCGCCGTATTTATACCTGATTATTGGCTTGCTTAAGCGCGGCAGGATATTTATGTTGCTGTTAATTGCGTGCAGCTTGTATCGCCCGCGCCCCTCGTCGACTGACAACCGCAACACATACACACACTCATCCCCACTACACCTATCGCATCTCATTACAGAGCACTACTTACAGTTTGTCTCATACCTGATTTGTTTCTCAGTCATAATTAGCCCATTAGCCTGAATCCCTTGTCTTTGCTATTCACTATTCAGACTCTGCTTTGCCTGTGCGAGAGTTTGACTGTGTGTGTGTGGCTCTGTACTGGACCTGTGCTCACCGCCGGGAAGGGCCCCAGCACCACTGTGACCCGTGGACCGGTGGAACTGAGACTGTGAAGCCGGGGAAAGTACACCTCGAGCCGCAGAACTGGATTCAGTTCCTCTTGTGGAATCGGGTGAAGTTTATTTTGAGTTCCTCATAAAGTCCCGTGCTGGAAACCACCATTAATTCCCTGAGAGGACAGACGGTGCAGGAAGTATCATCAGTCCTGTTTGGTGTCATCACATCTCGCCTGATGCCCGTGCTTCACCTCGAGGGCATCAAACTAACTGCAACCTCTGAGTGAAAGCTCAGCCCACGTGACGGAGCACTGATGAAAGACCACGCGGACGCTTGTGACTTCCCCGTCTGACACGGTGCGACAGGTGTAAAAGCTCGGACGGAACCCTACGCGTGGAAACTCAGATCCGCTCACGGGCCGGTCTGCGACGGCAGCGCTGTGGGTTCTTTCTCTTCCTCCAACATTCCAGCACAGCTCCCTCGTCCTGATGGGGAAGGTGGGGGGGGGGCATAATGGGAGAGGATCAAAGAGCTAAACGGGGGGCTAAAGATACCGAGGCAGATTACCCACAATGCCGCCAGCTGCTCGTAGCCGCGCCGGGCCCGGAGATATTGTTTCAGATTAGCGGCGGCGCTACAATGCCCAGGCAGCTGCCGTCTGCTGCCCATAATACAATAGGAGAGGGAGGATCAGCGCGCACACTGAAAAACATGTGTTATCATCACAAAGGGATTGTCAGCTTCAAACGCCTTACATCCCTCTGCCATCCCTCAGGATCAAACAGGCTGTTGGCTGGCAGTTATCGCCGAGCTCTCTAGTCTAGTCACATCCCATTCTCCACTCTTTACTCTACTTCTCTCTCTCTCTCTCTCTCTCTCTCTCTCAGCGGGGCCTAATCTCAGTCACTGTTATCCTCCAAGCCATCATCGCTCATAATATGCTCTTGACATCGCTGACGGACAAATAATCGAGACAATCGCTTTTATTGTCGCTCGGAGTTCGTCTCCGTCTCCTTCTCCTTCTCGTTCTCTTTCTCCCGCGCTCGGAACCGATCAGCAGCACAAGGATCTCATTGTGGAGCTTTTGATAGATCTCAAAGCGTCGCATTGTTTCGCCCCGGATTCTCTGACAACCTCAGAGCCACACTCAGCATCATAAAGAGAGAAGTGTCTGAAACAGATATGGAGGAGAGGGGGGGGGCTTTGTTCCTTATTGTAAACTCTCTCTAACTCAATCCGCTGCATCCTAAACAGACCGCGGCCGTGAATGCGTTTGCTCATATGAATGTGTCGCATTATGAGGCAACAATTACAGCACTTTGAGGGGAACTGTGCTCACAATCCTCCGCGCTCCCGTCTCCTGTTTGCGTTTCCACCGTCACCTCCGGCCGCGACAGGAGCGCGTCCTCCGGTTGGTCCTCGTTCACCCGCAGTCCGTTTGTTTGACTCACCGAGCGGAGACGGTGCCGCAGCTTCTAACTGGGCGTTTGAATGAAGAGCTCCACACGTTGCATTGAACAGTAACACATCCAGGCTGCGCACAGGTGATTTATCTTATTTCCCCTATGGGTTTTAAGTTTGCTTACTGTACATTAGATTCAAATAACCACACTGCACCAGAGAAAACATTAAGCAGGTTGTGTACATCTATAGAAGAGTAATGTAGCGTCAATTTCTCACTTGTGTTTATCTGTTAATTTTCCCAGATCTCCTGATTGAAGGCAGGAAATAACTCGAGGTATATCGTCATTTAAATAAAGTTTGGATGATGGTTTTAAGCAACACAAAATTAGTTCCTGAGAAGTTGAGAACTTATTAAACCAATTTGGAAAGTCCAGTCCCCCGAATGAAAATAGTTAAAAGAATATAAAATGAAGGTGTTTGCGTCAGCAACATTGGCGAAACTGAAACTCCACCATAAAAAGGCGTTTTTGATTTTAATTTTAATTCCTCTGCCAGATCGCATAACGTCCGTCATTCGCGGGGACGTACGAGGCTGGACACGGGACGCGGCGCTTCATCCGCTGGAGGCAGGCGCCGCGAGACCGGTGCGTGGGGAGTCCACGGCGGCCTCAGCCCCGCGTTTGTCCAGTAGATGCCAGCAGTGAACCGCTGAAAACGCACGGACCCCCCACTCCACTCCACGCCACTCCACTCCACGCCACTCCACTACGATGCGGGTGCCGTCGCAGCCTCGCCGCTTTGGAGTTGGAGATGGTACAGATGGCTGGCCCTGAACGCAACACTTATCCAGACATTTCACTGTTCGCAGAATGATATCAAAGTCAACTCAAAATGGAGGCTGTGCCATCAACTTGAAACAAATTCTAACACTTCCAACAAAATTGTATTGTGAGCAAAGTCACCGCCGATTTGGTCAGCGTTCAGCACAGATGTCCCCCCTGTGTGTGTTTGCGTTAAATAAAAACGAGCGCTCACATCCTCTTAAAAATCTCAGCTGTGGATTTTCAGGGATAAAATGCTCACAATTATAATGTTTTAATCCAGATTGGACTCGGACACATTTATTTATTTCAACGCGTGAGAGTTTAAACCATGTTTAAGGCGAGAGACACAGCGCCGGAGCAAAAACAAATGCCCCAAATTATAGGAAATATGGGAGCGGCGGCGGCGGCGGCGGCGCCTTGATGCCGTCTTGTTTATTAACGCTCGCACGTCTGCGCGCGGATTTGAAAATATCCTCTCTGGTTCGTCGCCTGCTCTTTGTCCTCATCCTGACACGGATTGCAGTCACACGGGCTCCAACCGGAGCCGTCAAATTTCCCACGCGGGCTGGCAGACCTGCTGTCGGTTTGGATGTTACAGTGCAAATGTCACATTGAATTAATACGTTGGGAATAAAGGGAGACGCATTCATCGCTAAATATTGTCTCGTGCTGGGAGTGACGTGAGGGGGGAGAAAATACATCCCAGCAAAGGTGGGATCTCACTTATCCAACTATTACCAGGGATGCTTTTATTTTTACCCTCTTGCAGCCCGATTCCCTCTTTTGTCACTTTTATTTCTGCTCCGCTTTCGACTCGCATCCGTCGGTCTCCATCACTTTTTCGCCACACGTGTGTTTTTTAAGGGGGGTTTTAAGCTGTGGAAACACTCACTCCCATTCACCTGATCACAAAGCGTGTTTGCTTACTCTGAGTGTGTGTGTCTGTGGTGTGTGAGGTCACGAGTGTGTGTGTGTGTGTGTGCGTGTGTGACCACAGGTTGAACTTCAACAATGGGTTATCTGTGGCTATTTCAGGAGGGCGGGGCCCCGGAGACCTGGCCTCCCTCAGTGATTGGCTGGCTCGCTCACAGCCCACAGTCAGCCAATCACCCTCCAAAGTAAACTTTAGAGGGTTCTGCTCAGGGTTTTTTCTGCTTTTGCCGGTCCAATTAAATGTGGAATGCAGAGCCCTTGAAGGCCATTTTGTAGCGTGTGGTGTTTGCATGTGTGTGTGCGTGTTTGTTTGTCCCTGTAACCTCGTCCTCTTTCATTCCCAAACGCCGGGGCCTTTCAGCAGAGACCACACAACCTCCCGAGCAGGTGAGACGGGACCCTGAAACCTGCCCAGGTCGCCTCCGCGAGCCGGCGCCGGCGCCGCGGCCGCTGGATTCCCGTCCGCGTTCGCTGTCGTGACCCCAGCAGGAAACGAGGAGGCGGCGAACACAAGTTCTTGCAAACTCGAAACCCTCCCGCTCGGAGAGGAATAACACTTCCTGTAAGTGTGCGCGTGAGTCATGAAAGACTTCTGGCTCCTTGTTTACGGTTCGCCGGCGTCTTTTGTTTGCATGCGATTAGTGGCGGCCTTCTCCTCATCAGAGCACGCGCCGGCCCCCGTTCGGACGCGACCCTGTTGTCGTGTGCGGCGGGCGAAAGGACAAGATGTCACCCACTGCTCCGGCGTCGGGGTTTTTCTAGAACTCGTGCGACACGCGAACACAGACGAAGACAAAAACACAAATATTAGCACCCGGACTCAAATATGAAAAGGGAGGTGGAAATAAAAGAGAATTTGAACTTAATGAACATGCATTAGTGGCATAGAAGTGCTTTCATCAGACTCCTTTTCAAATGTGTTTTCACATCCCCTCAGATGCAGCATCACAGCACCAGTGAATCTGACAGAGAGGAGAGAAAGTCTTTATTTAGACTCAAATGGGTCTCATCTGAAATAATGAATATGTCCTTGAGAAAAACAAAGAGCTCCACAAAACGGACTCCTCTTCTACAGAGGCAACGGAGATGGCAGATAATTGTTTTCAAGTCTGGCACTGCTCTGTAAATGAGTTTGTTCTGTTCTGCGGGCGGCTAACTGTGTCTCTCCTTCCTTTCATTTCTCTCCTTTTCGCACACACCTTTTTGATTTTCTCCTCTTTGCCTTTGTTTTCTTGTCATCCGGCCTCCATCTTTCCCCTCTCCTCTCACTTCTCTTTCCTCCCGGTCCTCCCGCGCTCCGCTTCCGTTCCGTTCGGTTCCACATTCTTTCGCGTTTCTCTCTCTGCCCGTTGTTGCCGCGCTGTTTGTTCGCCGGCAACATCGGAATTCTGCATTTGGTGCCGTCACGCGCCGTCCGCGGCAGACAACTTGCCTTGACTTCGCTGGCTTCTCCTCTTGTTCCCCACTCGTGGAACTCCCACTTTCTTTTTGCACGGCAACGGTTGTCGCAGCAAAGAGTGATGGAGACAGGGCTGTGATTGAGTCCTGATGATGTCGTCAGAGTCGAGCCAAACTACAGCCTAATCCACTGTAGCTTCTATATGAACTGTAGTTGTAAGTAGTTTAAGTTTAAGATTGACAGTCAGCACAGAAAGTATATTAGGATGTAAACTCTTCCTTCTTTCCTTCCTCCCTTGCCTCCTTCCCTCTCTCCTTCCTTCCTCACACGCTTTGCTGTTTTCTATTCCCAGGGTTCCACTCTGAGGAGCCCGCTGTCCCCTGAGAACCCCACTAAGGCCCCTCATGCTGGGTAATAATAGCTTTGCGACGTTGCCTATTTAGACTGCAAGTTTCCATTAAATCTCACTGTGTCATTACAGTTCATATTCTTAATTATGCAGCAAATGTCCCCAAGGAAATATCATGGAGGCCACTACTCCACAATCTGTCCATATGGCACTTAATTAAAAGTTTTCTTAAGAATAAATTGCATTCAATTCAATTAAAACTGTAATGTCATACCAAAATAATGGGCATAGCCTCCTACAACGAGCAGCTCAGAACACACACAAAAAATCTTTTCTGTTTTTTTTTTTTTTTTTTTGCAATGTTTGCAATGGAAAAAAGTGCATATCTGCCTTCCAAAAAAGCCCCCTAGTAGAAAAATATGCAAAAAGCAAATATCACCAAAGCCTCCTACATGCCACCGAGCCCCAGGCAACAACCGCGCTTGAACACTCGAGCTATTTCTAGATTCCACTCTTGGAATTCACACCATGACAAATGAACCATTGGAGTTTGGAATTCCTATTTATCTGCCGCGCACAGAGGCACTTGATTTGGGTGTGAAGAATAAAGGAATTATACGGACAAAAAAAAAACAGACGACTTAAAGGATAAATGATAAAAAATAAATAAATTGATTGTGCGTGTGTTTTGCCTCTGCAGCCAGAGTTGTTTGTTCATCTGATGGAGGGCGTTCGGGTGGGCGTGTCCTTATCGTCTGGATGCTCTGATCTCAGCAAAGCAAGACGGCTTTTCAAAGAGGCAGCATCTGATATTAAACCCCCCCCCCCCGTCACACATGCACTCCCATGAAGCCCTGCAGGATTATATCCAAGAAAAGACATCTCCTCCTCAACAATAACCAATATATTTGTCTTTTTCTTCTTCCTCTTCCAACCGGCGAGCGTGCACCGCGAGCGCGCTCACATCCGCGGTGACACATAACCTCCGATAATCACACCCGGGCTTCAGCCGGCGACTCGCTCCCGGCGCCACCTTGCAGACGGCAGGCGCTGATTAGCAGGACGGGGAGACAGGGAGAAGGAGAAGTCCATTTGGTAAAGTAGGCTGCTGTTCCCCGCGCCCCATCTGCTGGGTGTGAGATGCTGACTTCATCTGTTGACGACGCGGCGGTGGCTAGGGAACCAGGGATGAGTTGATTTCCCTCTTTCGCTGGTTGAGCAGTGAAGGGCCCTAAAGCGTAAACAAGTGTTTTTCTTGTTCTAAACACAGAGTCTTGGCTCAGCCCTGGCTTGGACTTGGCTGCTACGTGTGTGTGTGTGTGTGTGTGTGTGTGTGTGTGTGTGTGTGTGTGTGTGTGTGTGTGTGTGTGTGTGTGTGTGTGTGTGTGTGTGTGTGTGTGTGTGTGTGTTTGTGTGTGTGTGTGTGTGTGTGTGTGTGAGACTACTGCTCAGTCAACCTCATGCTAAAGGCCTGTTTGGTGCCTGCAACACAACCACCCCCCCACCCTCCACCACCACCCAGCAGCCCTAGCAGCCCACAGGTAATTAGCTCACACGTCCACACAAAACGTCCGAACCCACTCACGCCCGACCACACCCACATGTCTCACGGCCTCCACACACACACACACACACACACACACACACACACACGCACGCACACACACACACGCACAGTCATACCACTGAATGTCAAGGCCCCGACAGCAGACTCTGAATGGGGACCCGTTTAAGAAGACCAGAAGGTCAAGGGTCATGTTGTGTGTGTTTGTGTTTGTGTGTTTTTTCATCCGCTTGCCTACACAAATCCACCGACTCACGAGGAAAGAACACACTGTGCTCCCAAATCAATCACACAATCGCATCAGTACACCAAAACACGCCTTTCAGCCATTCACTCGTCCTATGAGAAGGGATGGGAGATGGTTACAGCAGGTGCTGTGGGGAGATGATGGTCAGAGCTATGCGGCCTCGACCTGTCCTCCTCCCCCCTGGAAGCACGGGGGCTTGAAAGAGATACCTGGACAAAGCCTTCAGTTTTCAATAGCGGCGAATATCTCCGCCGCTGGAGGGGATAATTGATTTAACTCGCTGGCCGGCGCGCCGCGAACGGGCAGCGGATGAAAGGAGGAGCGGAGGGGTTTCACGCGCGGGACGAGACAAAGAGCGACAGAAGGAGGGAGAGAGACCGAAAAAGGAGCACAAATGAATTTGTCCTCTCTCCTGCACAGCAGCCCTCGTGTGCGATAACTCACAACGTGGGCTTGAGTGAAAACATTTGCTGTCAACAGCCAGTTCCACTGTACTAAGCCAGTCTAACAGATGTGCACTCACCCAAAGACTTATGCAGCTGCTACTGCTGCCGCTGTGTGTGTGTGTGTGTGTGTGTGTGTGTGTGTGCGTGCGTGCGTGCGTGCGTGTGTGTGTGTGTGTGTGTGTGTGTGTGTGTGTCTGTTTACGCACAGTTCAGCAGGGTTTATGGGTATGAGAGCATGTGCGCTTTCATAACTTAAAAAAAAAATCACCATAAATAAACACCCCCCCCCTCCACAAATCTGTTCTCATTAGATTTGATGTTGATTGCATTACGCATATGAACACATTCTTGGCCATTGTCCGCATCCCCTGGGCCGAGTGGAGCCTCGCGTTGGACCGTGCCGGGCCTGGCCTCCGGAACCCTCTTTGCCCTGGGAGATGGATTCAAGGGGCCGGGGGGGCATCGTGCAGCCCGGTTTAGCCTCTCATTCTGGTTCAGGGCACCTGGGTGGATGCCCCACCCCCCTCCCCCGGGGCCGGGGGGACGAGCCAGGCTCCACCGCCGGCTGTTTGTTTCACCAGCATCCCAAAAGGTAAACAAGCTTAGACTTGACGCTCTTAGCGCTCTCTCCCCAGAAACATATATTTGTATTTGTTTTTTAGTTAGATTTAGATGATGAGACGTTTGATTTGATAGATGTCAGCGTTCACTCTTCCAAAGAACAACTGTGAAAACTGCTGTGTTACTTTCTGCGGCTCTGGAATGTTTAGTTCATTAACAGTTTAATTTCAAGTCAACATTTCTACAAATACGACAAATGTTTGTGAAATTACACCAAGCATCTGTTAGAGTCGACGACGTAATAATTCACCTAGGTGTTTGCTCATTTAAATAAAAACAATGCTCCTCAAAAAAACAATTATCAAGATGAAATGTTTTGCTAAAAGTCTGCGAGAGTTTTCTTGGCAAACTTCTCGGGCTAAATAACGAGGACACAGGCACCGAACGCGTCCATCTGTTGCTTTTAGATCATTCATTCTGCTGCTATTGATCATGACGTTACGTCGGCGAGGCCGAAACAATCCACAGATACAGGAGAATCAGAGGGAAATGGATCTGAAAGTCACTTCGCAGTGTCCTGGGGTTAGTGGACGCCTGAGCGAGGGGAATATTTAAGGCTGTGACCTAAACCTTTGAAACCTATATTTGAGGAGAGAAACACAACGTTATGAAAAAAAAAAAAACTTATTAATGTTCGTGATGCCTGTGTTGAGTCATGTGCATACAGTAGGTGTCACATCAGCCATTTCAGTAGACATCCTCTCACCAGACTGTACGATTGTGGAACTATATGAAAAAACTGTTGCACTGAATGTACAGGAAACACACACACACGCACACACACACACACACACACACACACACACACACACACACACACACACGCACGCACACACACACACACACGCACACACACACACACACACAATGCATGTGTATGTACATATGCATGACTGGTTCACACACACACACACACACACACACACACACACACACACACACACACACACACACACACACACACACACGCACACCACTCTTTCTTCTCGTCTTATTGGCAGGCTCGTATCCCATCTGCTCTCCAGGGGGGCGGACGGAGAGATAGTTGTCATTGTGGAACATCTCTCCACAGACGCACGCGCCCCTCGATGCCGAACTCACCAACACACACGCGCACTGTACGGGCGCACACACACATTGATGCACCCCACGAACCTCCGCAGATTCACTTTCAAGTATCTGAAGTCCGGCTACATTCTTCCCTGCTAATTGACTGTCACGGCTGGAGAGATTAGCTTCAGCCCAATCCTGCAAGATGAAGGATAAAGATGCGGGGGCCGGACTGGTGTTGAAACCGTGTGTGTGTGTGTGTGTGTGTGTGTGTGTGTGTGTGTGTGTGTGTGTGTGCGCGTGTGTGTGTGTGTGTGTGTTATTGATATTTACAGGCTGTTGCGTCCCTCCCCGCTCGCCGCTGCCCCTCCTCTGCCCGTCGCCCGTAGGGATTAGCGTTAATGGCGGGCTTACGGGGTAAGCGAGCCCCCTGTCAGAGCCACGTCCCCTCTGCAATCTCCCAGATTAGCTGACGCTTTGTGACGGCTCTCTCCGCCAGACGCGCGGCTTGAAGCGTCGCGGGGACGCGAGGGGGAACTTTGTCTAAAGTTCTCTTTCGGGTTGGTGGGGGGGAATTATGTGGCGTTGGGGTTTTGTGTTGGCCCGTGGGATGACGGTGCATGCTGGGAGCATTAGCGCTTGGATAAAGCACGTTTGGAGAAGTGTCTTTACAAGTGGGGAACAAAATGAGTGACTGCAGCGGCTTAAAACAAACCACGATAGCGTCTGTGCTGATAAGATGACAGTGATGCTGGATTTAGGATGAATAAAAGTGAACAGCCTACGAGAACTTCATGTACTACACATAAACTTTTAATGATAATACTTTAGTGGAAATCAAGGGCGTCCCAGCACCTCTGCTCCAGTGCAGCTTCCCAGTTCTCCCACACCAGTCGGGAGGAAGGACCAGCATGCACCTGGTGGACCTGCCGCCCTGTGAGCCGGTCACATCAAACAAATCAAGGTGAAGTATGGAAACGGTGAAATAATATCTTACTAGGAGCAAAACTGCTTTTATTATGCTCATAATTCCGCTCGCTCCCGTTTGCTTCCAGGAATCCATTTCTTGTTCTTCGCCACTTCATCCTTATTGAATCACCGCGTTAGAATTGAAATGAACGCACCAGGGGACAAGGTGATTTGTAGCAGGGTCTAATGAAGACAGACGGAGCTGGTTCTGCAGGTGGAGGAAAAAGCTCAACAAGTATGAAAATGGAGTTTGACTGAGTATATTTCAGGCATTGTGATAAATGGAGTAAAAGATTTATATTAAAATACAAAACTGAAAATATATACTCTAATGTCTAAACTTCAGTAAGTTCAGTAGCTGAGTTTATGTTCCTTCTTCTTTTCTTTACGGCACTGTTGCTGCTGGAGTCGTGTGCGTTTTCATCTGAGCAAACATGCGGAATAAAAAGTGGAATTAAATGAGAATGTCCAGCAAGAACTCAGGACGTTAAACCACTGTCTTTGTGTCCAGATGTCTGTGAAGTCAGGACTTTGGCTTCTGGTTCGGACGGTCTTTGAACCCCCCCCCCATCCTGGCCTCCCCTCCCTCCCCCTGCTCCGCCTCTCCTCATCCTCCATCCCGATGACAGCCGTGCTCTCGTGGCATCTGTCTGCTGCTCCCCAGCTTGTCTGTGTGTGATCAGCTCCTCTCCAGCTCTCCTCCACACTTTATCTCCTCGTCTTAGTGCTCCCTTTTTTTTTTTCACAGACTGCCGCTCAGCTGCCTCGCTGCCAACTCACTGTCGCTGTTAACTCACATACCATCTTATGTATTGCCAAAGCAGATTGTGTTTGGAGGGCAAGCAATTAAGGGGGAGGCAAGTGCAAAACTGTAATGTAATTTTGGCTGCAATATTTACGGGGAGAGAAGGGATGGAGGGAGGCGGAGGGGGGAGGGGGGGCACAAAAAAGCACAGAGGAGGGCTTAAGCGGGTCGGACATTGCGGAGTCAACACCGTCGAGAATAATGATTTTGAGCTGAGATTTAGTGGGACGGAATCTGGCACTCGCCTAATTACGAGAGGCCAAATGTCAAGCCTGCTCGCTGTCAGCTTGGTGGCGGGCGGCGCTGCTTTCCTTTCGTCTCCCCATCTCCCTCCCTCGCTCTCTCTCGCTCCCTCTCTCCCTTTTTCCGCAAGTTTTCTGCGTGTTTTATGAATCTCATTAAAAGTCATTAAAAAGTGTGGTGAGATTTACGCATCCTCTGCTCCGTTGCCCCGTAGTCTTCTTTCTATCTGTCACAGATCTGAGAGAAAAGGGAAAAGCGGCAAAAGAGGAGAGAGAGCGGAGACGCGCGCGCGCGCGCGCGCTCGTGCACGCGCGCAGAGTGGAGTTGAAAAGCAGAAGCGTTTAAGGTAAACAAGAAGAAAAGAAAAAGCTGGAGAACGACGCAGGGCGCAGTGTCTAAGTGGATTAGGTGGTAAGCCTCGCTGAGCTACCTTTCCTTTTACAGACCCGCAGCATTATTGCCACTTTAAAGAAGCGAGCACTCTAATATTATAACAGAATACGAGAACGCGAACAAACACTTTGTAGCCGGCGTGTTTTTATTTCTTCAGACAATCCAGCCTGTTTGGCTATCAACATCTTTTGACACGCCGTTCCTTTCAATCAAGCGCGCGCTGCCTCTGCGGCTCCCATTTCGCAGCGCCAGATACGACGACGGGGTCGGAGTCAAGGTCTCTCTGCATCGCCGAGTGAGAGAGATTTCGCATCGCGCTTACAAGGCGCCACAAAGACCCGCTGTTCCGCGCCTCGTTGCCTTGTCTCCGGGGGGCGGGTCGGGTCGGGGTGGCGCGGCCGACCCCTAGGCGCATTATTTAAGGCCTCTCTGAGAAGAATGCGCCTCCATCGCCATTCAAGAGAGACGCGTGGAGGGGGAGGCCGCGAGGTGAGGACGGCCAATGTACAGCGGTGGGGCGCGCGCGCGGAGGGAACGAGAGACGGCGCTAAAAGCATATGGCGTTCCAGCCGCTGCGCTGCCGGTCATGCTCCCAATTACACCAGTTCAATAGACGGGCTGGAATCGCATTGGCCCCCCGTGCTCGCACTCTCCCGCTGCAGTAGCTCCTTCACACGCACGGGCACACTTTCACACCTACACGCGAGCAGCCTCCTACCTCCGCACAAATATAGGCCGCCGCGCACAAAGGCGCGCATTGTCGCCGCGCGGCTAATTGAAGGTTGCGCGCGTGGAGGGTACGTGTGAAAGGTTGTAAAAGTAGTTGTGTAACAGCAAAAGGTGACTTGGCTCGGCGCGGCGCACCGAGGCTCTGCAGATGGCTCCGGTGCGGCGCGTGTGTGCGCGAGGGAGATAGAGCGGCGCGCGGGAGCCCGGGGCATCGGCGGCGGCCCCCCCTGTGACTTGGCGGAGGGAAGCGAGCGAGCGCGAGGCCCGCGTGGGCGGGAGCCGTCAGAGGTATGAAATGATTTGGAGAGGTGGTAGGGGGCTGTCAGAGGGGCAAGACTTCAGTCGGAGAGGCAGGTGCGGGTTTAGGAGGTGATGGAGTTTGGTTTTTTGGGGGGGAGGGGGGGGGGGGGGGGGTTAGAAGTAAAAGTAGAATCGGAAAAGTACAAAATGTACAGGTGTTAGTGTAGGAGGCAATAGCTGCGGGTCAGGCTCAATTAAATATGGTGTGTTAATATTTAAATGACATTTGCCTTTCTTTGCTCCAATTGAATTACGTGACGAGAACAGCGACGCTCGAGTGTGAGACGGAAATAAAACACTCGACTTCAAGTGAAAACCGCTTTGTCGGAACTCAAGCGCGGTGAAACGAGAGCAAACATCCGCGTGTTTGCTCAAGATCCGCTACCGGTGCTGTCGAGCTGCTGCTTTTGAGGAACTGAAACAAAACTTAGTTCACGGCTTGTTTGCTAAATGGATACAGTTACTGGTGGGATGAACTCAAACACACACTGTTATTTATTATTATTATTATTATTATTATTATTATTATTATTATTATTATTATTATTACTGTGTATATGACCTATTTGTGTTATTTCAGAGTCTTGGTTTTGCTGATGAGTTCAGGTGAGGTACAACGGCGTTAAACTCCCTCTCGATGCGTTTTTATTCAACTAACTGTGCAGCAGCTTTTTACTTTTCCACAAACACCATTTTCACCAAACAAGATGACCCAGAAAATCACTTTAAAGACTCGTTTAAAAAAAAAAAAGAAAAAGAAAAAGAAATAGTCTCAAAAACAAGACACAGATGTATCATCCAATTAGCCTGGCACAGATCAGACTCCTCTGTTTTGGTTTGTATGATGAGATACGCACCATGTTACCCCCTCACCCCCCCACGCACACACACACACACACACACACACACACACACACACACACACACACACACACACACACACACACACACACACACACACACACACACACACACACCTCAACAATCCTCCAACCCCTGAGTGATGGCAAGAGTGAGAAATGATGTGAGGAGCGGTGGAGAGGCAAGAAGTAGGAAGTGTGGGGGAACCCCTACTGGGCACGAAGACACAAGCCCACACACACACACACACACACACACACACACGCTGTACAGTATACACTGACTCCACACACACACACACGTCAGACAGAGCCCTGCAGTCCCACCTTTGACACTAAGCTTCCAGAAGCAGGGAACTCTGGCTCATCCCCGCTAACACAGACTGGCAGGTGAAGCTAAGCGCCCTCTCTTTTCTCCTCCACTCCTCTTCTCTGTCTTCCTTCCTTTCTCCACCTCTGTGTGTGTTTCTTTCTTGCGCTCACTTTCTCTCCTATTTCTGTTCTTCTATATCCATCTGTTTCTTTCTCCGCCGCCCCCCGTCCCCTCCCCTCCTTTTCTTCTCTTCTCCTCTCCTCTCCCGCTCCGCTCCTTCCTCCCTGCTCCTCGGAGGCTGCGGGCTGGGGTTGAACTCATCTGTCAGGATCAGAAAGGGGCTGGAGTGACGGGAGACTCCTGTTTCAGGCAGATAAACAGCCAGCGCAGATCAAAATACGCTCCGTTCGACACACACGCGCTCCTACACGCACACCCACACGCAGGCGCGGAGGCGCACACGCACGGAGCCACTGATCCATCTCGCGCAGCCGCGACGTCAGATTGAGGGTGTTAGAGCTCCTTGTCAGCTTAGAAAAGGTGCAGCATCCAAATTCGGGAGGCACCTGGTTATTTACAAAGTTAATCACGGAAAATTCTGCTAAACTTGGCCCGATTCGCCGGGCTGCTGGTGATTGACGTGGCCAAGCGAAGGTGCCGATATAGATCTTTAGAAGACAGGAACATATTTTTGGACGTGGCATAGAGACATCTGTATTCACTTTGACTGATATGTTGAGAGCGGCTGAATATCTAAAAAAAAACTAACTTCCTTCCCTGCGTTTTTCATTTTATTGCAGACGAGAGCTACTTCAACACTTGCCAAGATGACAACGGTTGCCCAAATGTTCCATTTGATGTTTCGAGCCTCAAGAGCAAGTGGGAGAGAACGAGTGATACAGGGGGGAGAGAAACCCAGGGAAACGGAGAGGGAATAAACGGCAATGAGAGAGCGGGAGGGGAGGGGAGGGGAGGGGGGAGAGGGGAGAGGAGACTGAAAGCAAATGAGAATGAGAGGAGTGGAAAAGAACATTAGCTGGAGAGGTTGCCAAGTTCAAGATCTGCCAGCCTGAGGTGTGTGCAGTCCCGGGTGTTGTAGTGAGGGAGAGAGGGAGGAGGGGTGAGGCAGTGGGTGTCAGGTATGTCTCTCCTTCCATCCCAGCGCTCCATCGCGCGCCTTTCTGCTCCAGCTGCTGCTCGCCCGGATAACAAATCATTCCCTACAGCGCCTTCTGGTAACCTCGTCATTCCCCGCTAATAACATTTGGAGATGCTAAGCTTGTAAATTAGCGAATCTGGACCGAGGAGATATTATTTATGCTTGTCTCCCATCCTGAAAGACTTGTCTTGATGGGTAAATTGTGTTTAATTCTTGGAGGAAGACGTTTTTTTTCTGTGCCCCAGCATGAGATGAGATTAATCCCTTGACAACCTTTGCGGGCGCACTTCAAAATTGCTCCCAAATGTCACCGATGCCGCCGCCGCCGAGATTTGCAAAGAGGGTGGAAACAGGGAGAGAAACAAGCACCGTGCAGAAATGGGGACACATCCGATGCGCGTGACCCCCCCCCCCCCCCCCCCCCCCCCCCAAACACACTCACTCACACACTTCTTACACAAGTGTGTTTTATTCCCCTTCTTAGCATTCAGGAAAAAAATGGAAAATAAACATAAGACACACACATAAACTCGAGGCACAAGCCGTCGCCCGCCCACATACACAGACACACACCTTGCACCCTCCTATAGATTATGTTCTTGTTACACTGACATACACACACCAGCGCAAATAAAACTGTATCACTTCGAACTGTTTGAGCAGCGACAGCAGACACACGCGTTCGCACACAGGAGCAGTTGTCCTAACACACACACAACACTTACAGCTTGTTCCCCAGATTGCCTTTTACTAATTTGTTCCCTCCAAGTGAGAGTTTGTCTTTGGATTTTAATATTTTCCTTTATGGCTCTGGGTGAAAGGACTGTTTCAGATTTATTTACCGAGAAGCCAGACATGGCTGGAGAGGCCTCGCAGCCCGGAGACGCTTTTTTTTTTTAAATTTTAATTTGTACACAAATTCACACATTTGAGTTTAAACCCTGGCAAAGCACCTCCAGTGGTCGTCATGGAGCATCCGGGGGAGCCGGAGGCTGCGCATGGAGTCGGTGGACAGGCTCGTGACGAGTCTTGGTTCGGGCTCAATCTCCCCCCGCAGCTTCTAAATCAGGCGTCTCTTCCTTAATGACCCACAGAGCGGCGGACATACCAGCTGTCAACACACATCCTCTTCCTCCCCGTGTGTTTCTCTCAGTTTTACGCGTTCTCCCCCTCATGCGCGTCGCCCCCCCCCTCTATTCGCAGCTGGGCTCGAAGTGAAAGACAGAGGAAGAAACACGCATAATTAGATTGTAAATGCTTCATGATATTTGAGGACTTCAAAGAGCGCGTCTGAAGCGGCGCAGCGGCTCTTTAACGCTCGTCGCGCGCGCGCGCGCGCCCGCTCGCTTGCGCGGACCCGGCGCCGCTCGCGTGCGTTCCGCATTATCATTTTTATCAAAGAGGGCCGCTGACCCGTCTTTCTAGTGCGAAAACACTCAGAAGCTCATTTCATAGCAGCGTGTGAAGAGTTCAGCAGGAACCGCAGCGTGACTGAAAACAATGCGCTTTAATGTGTTAAAAATGAGTCGCAAAGTGCTGTTACCCAAAGTTGCGCTGACATCTGACCGCCGCATTCAAACACAACATGACACGCGTGACTGTTTTCATGCAACAAGTCATTTCTGGTAATTACAGTTATTATACAGCAGCCCTACACACCAATTACTCTCGTCTGGGGCATTTCTGTGAGCGTGAGTATTTGAGAGGGAGAGAGGGAAAAAACTAGCGAAGTTGAAAGCAGACAATTGTCACGTAAAAAACACACTAAAATAAAAATTAAAGAGACAATCATATTTGGCATCTGTCACATCTGACTGCGTTTCCTCAGGAAGTCAACCGGTGAGGACGAATCCACTTCCGGTCCAGCTCCGTTTCTCTGAGGACGAAGAAGTATGTTACGTGATTAAAAACAATACTAAACCAACAGGGGGCTTTAAAGTAGTTTTTACCGGTGTCACTTCAACAGAACATAATCCATAAGCTGAATAGCGAGCTCTCCCGTGGTCCTCGCTCCGTCTCTGTGTGTGTGACACAGCTACATAATGTAAGTCTGTCGCTGTCTGAATGTAGGCTGCAGATCTGGCAACACACACACACACACACACACACACACTCAGATCTGTCCTCTCTCTGTTTATTTATTGGAACATTTTTGAGCAGGCATACTTCTGTCTGTAAATTGACAGCTTGGCACAATACTGGAGGGAAAGGCTTTCTGGACCGCCGCTTCATTCCGAAGGCTGATTGACATTTCAGTCAAGTAGAAGTACTTTCTAATGTGCCATCAGGTTTTCTATTAATGCTTGTATGTATCCAGCGCGTCGCCTTTGGATCTTCCACCCTGTCTGCAGCTGTCATGCCATGTTGATCATGCTCTGAATAAATATTCCTATATTAATAATGTTCTGTTCTATATATATATGTATATGCTTCCACCTTTTAATTACTTTATTGTTGTCCTGTCGTCCTCTGCTGAATCCAGGTTCCTCTGCGGCCTTTATAGATCCGTGCCTTGTGGTCAGTGTGGTCTCGCTCGCCCCTGAGGTTCTTGTCGGGCGTCTCACCGCAGGGCCTGCTCAGTCACACTGGGCCGCGATCACTGTACCAGAACTCTCACATCTGCTGAGCAGCAGCAGAAGCAACAACAGCATGACGGAGCTCTGAAATTTACTGCCGGGACTCAACGGGACATAGAGAGAACCTGAGGCCCCTGCAGAGTTCTCCGGCTCAGAACAGTTGTTTTAGTTTAGCGGGAGAGTTTTATGTGTGGGTCAGATTGGGACAGACTCAAGTTTCCACGGACCTCCATTGACTCTCTAAGACCACTAAAAAACGGCTTGTTTCCCTCAAATAAACAACCACAATGCGCTTTTTATTGGACAGTCTTGTATTTTGTAATCATCAATAGCTGGAATGAAACCCTAGCAGGGCCATGATGTGAAAATAAATTCCACCGATGGTGCATAATTGTTGGAATTTCCCTTTTGATGAATGCGGCCAAAAGCTTGTCATTATCCAAAAAGCATTTCAGCTACATAAAGCCTTCATTTAAATTAAAGCGCATTGTGAGCGAGATTGGCTCGGAATTTCAATGAATATCACTCCGGAACATTTTATTGACACACTTGTCTGCCTCGTGTGTCCCAGGTTGAACAATCGGCCGAATCCTCCCGTATCTTCAGGAGTTAAAGGGGCCTAAATCTAGTCATAATACAGAGCTCACTGAGGGTGTAATCCCTATGAACATCGGAATAAATCCGCGTTATATCCGCTACAGGCCGACTAGCCGCCAGGGCCAGGTCCATTATGGCGGGACTGAGGACGGGCAGGAGCCGGGTTAGTGAAGGGTGCTAATGGGTCGTCCATGAATTCGCATCAACGCCGAGCCATTAGGACACCTCCATCCAGGAAATCCCCCTGACCCGTCTAATTCAACATCTGTCCAAAGTTGAATCCTTAAACCCACAATCCCTCTTCTATCTCTTCCTGTCTACTCTTCTCCCCGTGTCCCCCCCCCCCCACAACACTCTGGTTGGATTGTCCTGGATTTGTCCCAATCGAAAAGTCTTAGCAATTTCGCACAGTGCCCAGAGGCAGCGAGAGACGGAGCCAGCTGGTCACATTTGGCCTCGATGAGAGGGGACACAAAAGCAAAGGGAAGGACACATGCGTGACGACAACCCGAGGAGGCAGCTCGGCTTTCACGCAACCTTTTGCCACTTTAAAAAAAAAGTGGGGGAGGACAAAAAAATTAAATAAAATCAAAACCAAAACAAAGCTGGTGAAATGAAGTTCAGGCTCAAAGTCAACTGTCAGGACACATGGCTGTCTGCAGCTGCATGGCTGGTGGCGTCGGGGAGGGGAGGGGTCGGGGTGCGCGTAGGGGGGGACCTTGTGATATTAAAAAATGAAAGTCTTAAGGAAAGAGAGCAATAAATGGGCCTTTTACTCTTGGAGCAAAGTGAAGCGAGGGGGCGATTACATTAAAAATGCAAACTATCATTGTTGAGTGAGCTTCAGCGTCGCTTCCCTCCCACGAATGAGCAGCCAGCAGGGCCGTCGCCGAGTCTCGGGGGCGGGTCCTGGGCCCCCCGGGTCCCCGGCTCCTTGGCTGGTCAACGGCTTCCCGGCCTGAAGGGGTCAGCGATGGGCTGTCTGAGAAACTGGCAGCCGCTGGTGTTCCAGAGGGGATGTTTTTCGGTGGTGGTGGGGGGGGGGGGGGGACTTGCGGCTGGTTGGCACCGAGCAGGCGCTGACAGTTTCCAGGCGACGCTGCTCCTGCCAGGGCCCGCTGCGCTTTCACACGATGCGCTACACACAGGGAAGGACTACGGGCACTTGAGGCCTGTTGCTCTAAAGCCTCTGACAGATTCATAAAGAAAATGATAGGGTGCTTTATTTCCTGAGGGTGTTGGTGCGCGTTGGGTTTACAACTCCTAATACTCCAGGCTAATGTTGCTTGCAGAAAGTGTCTGTTTGCTGGTGGACTTCATGAATGTTGTGATAATTGTGTATCAGCTAATCGTCCTCCCTGACGGACCTGATACCGTCTGTGACGTGATCTCGGCGGACTCGGGCAAGAGTTCCTGCCAGTTCACCAAGTGTGACTGTTACTGACCTGGAACATGGAACCTCCCTCAAGTTGGCTTCAAGTACAATATTCAGATGTAAACAGAGGATTTGAAAGTAAAAATGATGGTTTAGCTGTAGAATTAAACCGTTTAGTTTAAAAGACAGGGTCAGGGTTCGTTGCAGGATAATACATGAGTTCGTGTTTCTGGCATTGAAACGTGCAGCAAATAGTTTCATTCACGTCTTAATGTCCTGGTTCTTGTTTACTTTACTCTTGTTTTCTGTTTTCTCCTCCTCATTTGCAAATCTGTCCCCGCGTCTATTCTTACTTCCTGTTTTAATTCCTCCTCCACGACTTATTGCCGCATCCTGTTATTTCTTCCCCTTTTAATGCTCCCCTTCACGTATTTGTTTAACCTCTGTCCCGTTTCGTATTCCTTTTTACGGTGCCCTTTTAAATCCCCGTGTCTCTTCCATAAAGCCTTCTTACCCCTCTTCCTCCACTCATTGGTTTTACCCGTGTCCCTCTGCTTCTTCTTATTTCCATATCCCTGAGCTGATTCCCTTGTCCCCTCGCTTCGAGCCTGTTGTATTCCCTGTCTCTCGTCTCATCCGTTTATCACTGGCCCTTGTTCTGTTAATCCCCGAGGGTTTTGTTTATTTGTGTTGGAGCTGCTTTTACAGCTTGCGACTGACCCCACCTATTTTCTCACCAGTCATTTGAACAGCAGGGCTGCTTTGCAGCTACTCCACCAATTAACATACCATTAGCATAATATTTGCATGTGTGCATTAGGGTGTTGATGGGGAGAGAAAATAACAGTTTTGCAGGGTTCTTTTTTTCTTTTTTTTTCTTGTGTCAAAAAAATATATATTTCATGAAATGACGTTAAAGCGCCCACGGGCTTTTTTATCTCGCTTTGATACCGCCGCTCAACGAGCAACCTCATGTTTTCAAGTTCGCTGTGAAAAGTTATGTGGCTCTTGTGCGATTCGTCCACCTACACGCTAACATCTGACGATCGTTTCAATCATTTCGACTCCTCTAATTTGTTATATCACGATTATGTTTTCACCAAACTGTTAAGTATTTGTCAATCTCTTTACCCTGGGGTTACATAATATAATAAATGAGAAGCGTGAAACCTTCATAGCTCGATGTTGAAAGTCTTGTAAAGGTGTGTTTCGGTCGGAAAGGTCAAAGGTGAAAGGCACAATGGAGAAGCGTGAGGAGGCAAGCGGGCGCAGGGGAAGCCTTGAATGAATGAGAGAGAGAGGTGAAAGTAGGCCAGTCGCCGCCGCCGCCGGAGCCGGTGAGCGCTTCACGTGAGAGCGGACGGCGTCGCGTCAGGCGGCACCGGGCCAGTTTCCCCGTCTCCGCGGCGGATCAGCCCCGCGGGCCTCCCTGTTCCGCCTGGTGCCACGCCTGTCCCTCACGCGCCGCACGCCCGGGGATCTGTCACATTAGGGCCGTCGCTCAAACACCGGCGCCGCTTTGTGACTGCTCGCCTCGTGTCACACCGATTACTCTGCTCATTAGGACTCGACTGACGGAGGCAGAAGAAGGAAGTTGTGGAAAGGAAGTCGCACCCGGCGATGAGGCTACTTGGCTGCTCGGGCACTGGCCGCGCTTCAGAAAGACTCCTTGTCATGTCCACGCTGGTGTTTGTGTTGACTCAAGCGTTCGCTTTTATCCACGGACACACGGGCTGAACAGTCATGATGTGATACGTGCTAAATGGGGCCGGTCACACGTTCATTCCATGTGTAAATCTACACTTGGAATCCTGGAAAGTAAAGTAATTGAGTGGGCATGGTCCAAATCTCTAAAGACATTTCAATAACCATATGCTGGTGTGTGTATGTTTCCTTTTGCATCTCAGCATTGTGAGAGAGGAGGCGACTGCTGATGTGGGATTATTTTATGGACTTTTAATGAACCACCTGATATTAATGACGAGTCATAACCTCATCTCATTTTTAGGTCAGGTCAATTAGGAGGACGAGACATAATACTTTTATGATTTCAGAACTTTGCGATGGCCTCCTCCTGCTTTAGTGATGCTGCACTTTGTACACACACACATCAGTATGTGAGACAGGGGATTAGTGGAGCTGCCAGAATCACAGATGAAAGACTAAGGAACACGTACATGCAATAACACCGTTTGTGGGTTTTGGGCTTGAGCTAACATGTATTTGTTGGTTATTTCTGATGCTAAACAATAAAAATCTTTAATATTATTATTATTATTATTTTACATTTAATTTAACAATTTTTTAAATTGTATTCCATATTTTATGTGCAATAGCAGCATACACAGTTATATAATTACAAATTAATTTATAAATGTCTGTGTATATATCAATAAAAAATGTTAATAACATTTTGTGATTCTAGTATCATGGCTGATAATTCTTTTTAATTCCACTCTGCGGCTCTGCAGTATTGTTAGTGTGTGTGTGTGTGTGTGTGTGTGTGTGTGTAGTCCTACCTTGTGCATTGTGGGACGTGTATTCACGCACTATAAATCTAGTTATATATAATATCTAGCAGGCCTGTTGGCCCTGGCTGTTCTGCTGCACTCAGCTCTCTCCCAGCTCTTGTCTCTGTATAATCCCTCCTCCTCATGAATACATTAACGCCGGAGCCTTAAACTCAGCTTAGCTGGCGGCTCAGCGTCACAGCACATCCTATTACCGACTTTAAATCATTAATGTGACATCGTTTTCACTCCATTTCCAAACACCCACGGTTGAAAACGGCATATTGCACCGGGCCGGTGCAGACGGAGGGCCGAGGTCTGAGCCGGTCCAGTGTCGAGACACGATGTGATGCGCAAAAGTTTTTCTCTGAACGTTTCTCTGAAAAAAAAGTTAAAGCAAATTAAAACAATATCCACATAATGCACAAAAACAAACAGATTCTCAGTCATGCAGGTGAGGCTGTCTGGAAGCGGAGTCATAGCTACTGGATTCTTTATTATAGAGTTGAAATCCACATAGTTGGTTAAAGTCCTGGTGGTTGTAGGTTCAATCCTTTTCTGGCTAAGTGACTCTTAAGGCAGAATAACATACAAAACAAGACATTCAAATAATGTCAGCAAATAGCACAGGGAGATGCAGAGCACATCAGCAGCCCTGTTGACACAGTTCATTCTGAAGGCCAGTGTCTAGAAGAAAGCCTCCAATGCTTTAGAAAAGCACTTATTCATGCTTAAGTAGCTGAAAGGTTCAGTAGATGACCTGCTCCCTCGTGGCTGCGGGTTCAAGCCTCATGTCACCCAGTGTTTTTAAGGTCATTGTTAAAAGAAGACAATATAGACTGTCCAAAGAGAACGAAGGAAGATGGTAGCGTAGCTCACAGACACAGACAACACACTGTGATTTCTAAGGATGCAGGTTCAAGTCCTAGCGCTGATTACTTAATTATAAACAACATTTTCAAGAATAGAATGCTTTAAAAATGCAAGCAGTGACATGTGGATGAAAGGTTAAAAGCTTGGCTTTAGAGGCCTCTTTAGAGGCTAGATTTAAGTCTTAAATCTAGCTTTAATGTCACTGACAAGATGAAACTGGAGGACTGCACATTGACTTGGTCTAACTAAGAACTTGGTCCTGAAAAAAACACAAGTTGAGTTTTCAGATGAAGTTATATTTTGTCCTCTATTGAAGCACGGATGCATCGAGTAGAAGCATCGAAAGGTGGTTCAGAATCGCACCTCCCATAATGGGCTGTAGCCCTAAATATCTACTGACATGGTGAAACGTTAAACGATAAACTGGAGCTGAACTGGGCTAATGTAGTTTACCTAAGGAAAACCAGGTGCAGATTGTTCTTCAGTTATTTGTTCTTTGGGTTTTCAGAAGTCTGATTTACAAATCTACAACTGTGTGCATATGTTGCAGGAAGTACAAAGAGTGCATTTATCTCAATTTGTCGACCGGCCGTTCGCTGGACAACCAATAAGCTTGTCCTTCGCATTAGCCGCTTCCTAACACGTGACCCAGTTTCCTGCGCTCCCATTGGCTCTCGCTATTTTGCGTTGTAAACAGCGTTAACAAAATCGGATGTTACTTCAAGCAGAGATAATCACAAAGTGAGTGTACAGCGTTATTTATTTATCCCATACGAAATAATTTTAATTAAGATATATCTTGCTAGCTTTAGCTGCTTTCTATTTAAAGTGGAACCTGTTTCTAATTTCTTAAGTGAAGCTTTACTGGAAATGTCCCTCACTCAGTTCAATGTACAGCTGCAACTAGTTGATGTGTAATCAGTGCTTATTAAACCGGTATCAGGTCACAAAAAAGTAGCACCAAAATCGGTTGAACCACTTTAACCTTATTTTAGGCTTTACAATAAATAATATTAAGCAGGTCCTCAAGGCTACAGCAGCATTTCATCTGGGTTCACTGGGACAAACCCTTTTAAAATGGTCATTGCAGTGGGTGTTTGCGATCCACTGATCTTATGTAGCCTTTACTATAATAAAATATGTAAAACTATAAACAGAATGAATGTTCATCTATGATCTTAATTGTTCTTTTCATGCATGGCTGTGTTTTCGGGCTCATCATTTCAGAAGAACACAGTTGTCAATAACATGCCAGGCACGAAAAAGGTACATAAACTTATGGAATTAATAAAAAAAGGTTGCTGTAAATAAGGAGGCAGAGAGGAAGAGAGAGAGTGAGGTTAGTGTAACAATGGAGGCAGAGCACAGGTTTGATGATTCTGATGAGAACTCCCTCCTTTTAAAGGAAGAAACCAGCTCAATGTAAACGACAACATATATTGTTGTGGTCCAGTTCAGACTCACACATCGTACTTATAGTTGAGGCAGTTTAATGTGTGACTTAGTTTAACATGATATTGTTCATATTGCATATTATGGGCAGGGTTTAAAGAAGAGAAATATAAGGAAGTATATCTGAGAAATATAATAGATGCAGCTACAAAGTTTATACTGAAAAGAAAAGGTAGGCGAAAAGAAGGTAAAAAATACACACCATTTCCAGAATCTAATTGAATATAAGCAGACTCAAACATGGAACAGATCAGCGAAAAGGAAATACAGTAGAGAGCTTTTTAACACAATAGGAAGAAGCGCTATAATAGGTGATATATGGGGTGTGATATAAAGAATGGGGAGGAGGTTAATTATCTAGCCCTAAAGGATGGGGATAAAATTGTGGGTGTGAACATTAAGAAAAACTTTGTGCTGATTCACAACAAGTATACGTAATATCCCTGAGGAAGGAAGAGATCGAAGAAGCGAAATGGAAAGAGAATATGCCAGTCTGTTGGACAGGAAAGAGGATACACCAGAGGAAGAACAGTCTGTTCAACAGGGTGCGGAGGGAGGATAGAGCACTGGGGGAGAGGGAGGCAGTTATTCCTCCAGGAGGAAGCCAGGAAAAGACACAAGTGACCCAGGAAGCTCAAAGTGTTGACTTTATGGTGAATGAAAGGTTGTTACAGTATATGAGCTAGAAAAAGACATCACTGAGTATCAGAGTAGTTTTAGGATGGGAGGAAGTCCATTAGATCTAATTGTAAGATGATACAAGAAAGGCACAGGTGAATGAAGAGGTGGCAGTACAGTGGACTTTTAAGATTTGAATTCGCATTTGCTGATATATAGAAATAATGTAATTGATATCTGTGTTGTTATTATAGAAGGAGATTCTTGAAAAAAGCCAGAGACGACTTGATGTTTATGACACAACTGTGAGATCATAGGACAGAGCACAGAGACTGAAGCACCAGTGGGTTCAAACCACTGGTCCGTACTGCATCCATCCATTTGAACCACTGATCCAGGACCAGGTCGCCGGGGCATCAGTCTGAGCAGAGAGCTCTTCTTCCTGGACACTTCCCCCAGCTCTTCCGGTGGGACCCCGAGGCGTTCCCAGGCCAGCAGAGACATAGTCCCTCCAGCGTGTCTGGCTCTTCCTCTGGGCCTTGTACTGGTGGGACACACCTCCCAGGGAGGCGCCCAAAAAAGAGGAGGAGCAGCGACTCTACTGCAAGCTCCTAACGGGTAATAGAGCTCTCACCCTGTCTCTAAGGGAGCGCCAGCCACCATCATTTTGGCTTCTTGTGACCAAAGCAAACCTTTGAACCATAGGTGACAGAACGGAGATTGACTGGTAAATTGAGAGCTTTGCCTTTCGGCTCAGCTCCCTCTTCACCACGCTGGACCAGCACACTGACCGCATTACTGCCGCCACCGCACCCGTCCGCCTGTCAATCTCACGCTCCTTCCTTCCGTCACTCGTGAACTCACAGGAAACTCACCCCAGAACATAATGGAGGTCCTGGCCCGATGATGCCAACAGGACAACATCATCTGCAAAAAGCGGAGACACAGTCCTGTGGTCCCTGAACCAGACCCCCTCCGGCCCATGGCTGCGCATAGAAATTCTGTCCATAAAAATAATGGACCGAACCGGTGACAGTGAACCTATCTATAGTAGGTTCCCTATCTGTAATTTATTTAAAGTCACTGCAACTGTGTTATATCATTAAAATATTATTTTATTGCAGCTGGACAAACTGACAGATGAACCACAAAGCTCCATAGAAAGAACACTGTACTTTAGTGTTGTTATTTAATATTTAATGTCTTTAGTTTTGTCACAAAAACACAGTAAAACATGTTTCATCAGAGCAGGCCACCTTCTCCCATTGAAAACAACTGCAAACACCCTTCTCCCTCCGTAGCTGACAAGCTAACAGCAGCTAGCTGCTAGCTGAAAGATGCAAGCAGGTGGAATGTCCCAACTAATTACCACAAACTAATTCAAAGAGTTACACAACAAAGGGCACAACAATTCTTAGGGGGTATAAGGGGTAATTATAAAATAAATATAAGCTCATTCAGATGAATGGCAAAAATGATAATAATTATCAAAGTTGTCGTTATATACATAGTTTAAATGCCACCCAACATTTTTCTCTTAGATTATTTAAAGTTACATTTAGTGTTAATTTACTTTTCCATCATTCATGCATCATCACTCACTGTCAGCGTGATAGTACAATACTACAAATAAAAGGACATATTTTTATTAACATAATAAAAATGACATAATATACATAATATACAAAATATACCATAGATCATGAAAACAGGAACAATAAGGCATCAACTCTGCAGAGGCCTGGTTTTATACAGCGGCACCAGCTGGTGCAGTCTCACCACACTGGAGAACGGCCTTATCTCTGCTCGTACTGCGGCAAGAGGCTCAGGTGCACATCCAAATACTGTGAAAAGCTGTGTGTAAGAAGAACACACACCAAGCTGAGGAGACACCACATGCAGTGGAAGCTATGGTTAATAATTCACAAAAATCTTGGTAGGTGACATTATCATGCAAATACTTTTTAATAGCATTAATAAGTTACACAAATATGTCACACAAATATATAATAATATATCAATTGACCTCCGTTCCCAGAGTTGTGCAGTCGTTCTCTATTGTGGTTCTAGGCGTAAATGACCAGCTTTTCCAGAACTCCTGCAAATGACACCACCAACCTCGCAGTGTTGGATCCGTACACATAGTCCACCAACGAAGGGACTCTCGTTCTGGACAGGTGTCTGTATTTTTAATGTCGACCACATTTTTTTATTTTATAGTTGAAAATGGGAAAATGAAATGCTGAAAAAAGCTCTTTATAAAAAGGGTTGAGTCAAAGCTACCCTGTAATTAAAAAGATGAACATTTTTATGGTTTCTGTAGCACAAAGTATGCGGAAGTAGTTAAGAGTCAAAAATCCTTTTGTCTCAGCTGTTACGATGAAAACTAGCTAGTGGATAATTGTGATTTAAGCTGAGCTAACTCCTCCAACACACTTCAGGGCGTGTGTGTGTGTGTGATTTAATCTGAGCCTGGCCCACGGTTGCCTCTTCCAGCGTCTCGTACTGCTGACAATAAGAGAAAACGAAAAATCAGAATCCCCTCTCTGCTCCTCAGCTATTCACACATAAAAATGTTCGCAGGTTTTTACCTTCCGGCCGCCTCTGAAAAATTCACAAGGCCCGGAGAACATCCAAGTCCTTCACTTTTCGTTCCGAGTTGTGGCTCTGCCCCCATTGTGCCTCTTTATTACATCAAAAGGGCTTTTTGTGTGTGTGTGTGTGTGTGAAGCTACAGTAATTAGCAAAACACGTGAAAATCATCTCCTGAGTGCATTTAACTGTTTTTATGCGCAGACAGGGCACCGGTGGTTGATTGCACAACATATGGACACAGATGGGGAGAGCGTTTTAATGGGTGAGCTGAGTGGGGTTTTGTGTTTTTAACCCCTGGAAGTGGAGCCACGAGCATCCTCCACATCCTAAAGCGGGCATCAATTAAAGATTCGCTCCCAAACCGGCGACGGCGGCGGCGGCAGCTGGCACCGGGAGCTCCGGCGAGACGCCGCGGCCGCGCGTGGTCTTTACTTTCTTGTTGTGCTGTAACAACACGTGTATTACACCCCCCCTCCCCCCATTCCTCCCCCGTGCCCCTTGTTGTGCTTAATTAGGTTATCAGGTTGCTCCGCGGCTGCACGCCTCCCTGCCGGCCCCCTGATTGGAGAGGCAAGGAGGTGGACGGAGCATAATTAACCCGTTGTTATGGAGATGACTGAGCTGCTGGTGATGCCTCGCATCCCTGAGAGGAGGACAGGAGGAAACGGTCAAGCAGTCGAGCCAAGAATAAACCAGATTCATCTCTCGTGCATTGTGTGTACGTATCTTCAGAGTTGATTATTAGCCCATAAACAAATGTGGATGCATCTGCTGTTTCCTCCGTGGGCAACATTTCCTCAAGTCTTGCCTATATTCATATTGTCTTGTCTATTCGTACGTGCGTGTGTAAGCGAAGGTGTTGGAGCCGTAAAGCATTGTGTGAATGTATGCGTGGAAGCAAAGAAGTGACCAGGACCAGCACAAGTTTTACCGAACACATTGCTGTCTTTATTAGAGCCTTGTCTGGCAGTAATACTGAAAAAAAAGTGAACTTAGAACAGATGGTGGTGGCAGCCCACGGCTTTATTTTTTTCCTGTTTTTCTTTATTTCTTTGATATTTTTCTTTATTTTTTTTGTGCGAGTACTGCGACTCTTGCTTTTCTGTGGCATGGATAACATCAATAAAAGAGACAGTAGGGAGAGAAAAAGAAATATACAACTTATATTACACTGTGTTATGAACAAAATATAAATCTATAACTCTATGTTATATTTACATAATTATCTTTCTTGATTTTTCAAGTTGAGATGGTAAGATATTTTTTTTTACTTGTAATAATTCTTACTTTGTTTTGAGCTCCACTCATGACTTTGATTGTCTTAAATAATATTATCATCATTTTCATTGTCTTGATATGGGGCCAGACCTTGCCAGCAGGGATGATTGACATCTTAATGCCCCCTGCTGTCACCCTACAATGGATTCATCCACTTGCCCCCCACCCCCCTCACCCTCATCTCCAGCATCAGGTCAAACCACGGTGTGATTGCAGGGGTGACTATACAGCAACGCTAATACCCAGAGGCTCATAATGTGGTGCGTAGCGAACATCTACAGCGACTGTGATTGTGAGCATCACACCTTCAGCATCACCTGAAGAGTAGTCATGGCTCCTGTAGCTTGTGGAGCTAAAACAAGGCAAAGGGCTCCTGAAGAGAAGTGACTTTAAAGATACCGCAGACACGTGAGCACAGTGGAGCGCCATTGGTGGAGCGCGGTAAACACTGCTTTCCTATCATTAAAATGATCACTGCTATCACAAAAAAACATATGTACAGGATCTAAAAATCTACAACATTAGGGTTTCAAGAAACAGAAAACGACAGCATACGATTTGTTTGGTTGTCTTGATAATCTCTTCGTTTTATGTGTGTGTGCGTCCAAGACAATGGCGTTCCACTGCGCTACTATGCTCAAACTAGTAAATGGGGATGGGACTCTTTGTTCACAGAAATCAGTTTCCAAAAGTGATGAAACTGATTTCCCACCAAAAAAAAGGAGAAAAAAGCAAAATAAAAATAAGAGAGGAAATTTCACATTGTACATTATAATAACCGTTACAAATAAAATAATAACAATTTAATACAAAAAAAGAACATGTTCTTCTTTTTCCTCTGACTGCACAGAGTCTGAGTGCTTTTTAGAAATGGGTGTGGACACGAGTAGGTTACGTCTTCAGCTCGGAGGAGGGCTGGCGTCGAGTCTGTCAGTCCAGCTCACTGTCCTAACTCTGCCGCCCGGCCGTCCGCAGGATTAATACAAAACGAACGCATAAAAAAACAAAACGACAAACAAAAAAAATGGGAACAAAACAAGAAATAAAGAAGAAAGTTAAAACAACGACTTCTGTTTAGATCTAAATACCTACAGCTAAATAGAATAACGTCTCATTGACTGTCATAGTTTCATATGGTCATAAAAACCTGATAAAGAGGAAAAAATAAATTATACTGTACATAACTTACTAAACTCAGGAAACGTTGACCATCCTTATAATTATTGTTAATAATATTATTAGACTAGAGGCAGTTTGAAGAGAAATAATAAAATACAGTATTCAAATACAAACATAAACACTGACTGGCTGGCTTCACCGGGGCTCGGCCCGCTGGGGGACAGCAGAACGACAATGGTCGGTGGAGCGGGACAACACTGACGGACAGAACGACGGGTGTGTGTCTGTGTGTGTGAGCGTGTGTGTTCATAACAGCAGCAGTGTGTGTGTGTGTGTGTGTGGGGGGGGCGTCTTTGTGGACGGTGGACAACTTTAGCTTCCTTTAGTTTTTTTTAATGTAAATTTTTTTTTGCAAACGCCCAATAAGTGAGCGCATGAGCACACACACACACACACACACACACACACACACACACACACACACACACACACACACACACACACACACGCACACACACACAGGCACACACACTCGGGTGTTGCAGGATAAGTCGTGCTGTTGTTTCGTGCCCCCCCCCATGGATGGATGAGGCTGAGACACGTGGACGGAGAGAGAAGGAACTGGTGGATTGTCTCACAACACAGTGCTTTTCGTCGTGACGGTAGAGAGGCTCCTGGCCCCCCCCTCCCACACACACACTGAAATCCACTCAAAAGTGGGACGGTCCACGCTGCGCTGGTCAGTCCTGTGTGGACCCGTCCCGTCGGAGTCGCAAAAGCACAGGAGGAAAAAAAGAACCGGGGGGGCTGACAGCACACTGCGAGGTCAAAGAACGATATCGTTTTGTTAAAAATATGTCTGATGTCTTTCAGGTGCTTTACAACAAAAGGGGGAAAAAAGAAATGTCTCTTTTTCCTATTATTATTCAAACTTGTAGCACAAAAACAACAAATCACATTCACAAGCCACTTATTGGCACCGTGTACCTGAGTGAGAATATTATAGAACCAAAGAACAAAAAAGCTGTTTTTTTTTCTTTAAAAGTGTCTCTTGATAATAAACAGGTCCGCCATCTTAAAGTGTCATCTGGGAGCCTTTTGACAGGTCCACTGTTCCGCTTATCATTTCAAAATGTCTCCTTTTGTACAAACGGGTCTAAGACGCCGCGTCATGAGTGTGGGTGTGTCCCCACTCGCGGCTGGACCTTCTCTTGCAGTAGTACTTGGGGTGTCCCTCGAGCTCTCGGAGCCGGCTCGGTCGCCTCGGCCCGCCGGACCCCGGCTTCGTGTAACAGTCAGTGTGAGTGACAGGTCCTGTGCTTCAACTGGTTGATCGGATGCTGGTATCAGGACTCCGGTGGGAGGACGGGGGGTTTCCGGCTCTGGTCCAAAGAGTCCGTGTTAGTCGGGAGGGGAGGGGGGGAGGGGGTGGTGAAAAAGGGGGCTCGAGGTGAGGCAAGAGGGGCGTTTTCTTCCTGGTTGGCGGGGGTCTGGGATGCTGCGGGCCTAAACCAGCCCTGGCCCCCTCCCCCACCCCCTCCTATTGGGCGATGTGGTTCTCGTTGTCGCTGGCGTAGTCGGCCTCCTCGTCCTCGTAGTCGAAGTCGTCGTACACGTCGCCGTTGTTGTCGTCCAGCCGCAGCTCCTCCTCCTTGATGCGCGGCTCGTCGCCCTTCAGGCCCATGTGGGCGCCCTGGTGGTGGTTGGCGGTGGGCTCGGGGCTGCTGGACATGCTCGAGTGCTCGGAGGGCATCTGGGGCGAGGGCATCCCTGCCATGGACAGGGCGCCTGGGTAGACCACGCCCCCCGAGGACAGGGGCAGCTGGCCCTGCTGCCTGTGACCAAGATACAGGGGAGACACACACGTCAGCATCGCTCCACAGGACAGAGGTAAATAGGTAAATAGGAGCAGCAGTCGCTCACCCCACACTGAAGTACTGTCTCATTTCCTGCCGGCGGGACCTCATGATGGCCTTGTACTCGCCGATGCGCAGCTTCTTGCCGTCCACCAGGCAGGTGCGCTTGGGCCGCGGCTTGTACTTGTAGTCCGGGTACTTCTCCAGGTGCTGCTTGCTGAGGCGAGCCTGCTCCTCGTAGTACGGCTGCTTCTCCAGGTTGGTCATGGCTTTCCAGCGCGAGCCTGGGGACAGAGACAGAGGACGGCGTTAGCGGCCGGCGACGATCCAGGGTGACGGTATGTGGGGGGGGGGGGGGGGGGGGGGGGGGGGGGTCTGCAGAGGGGACGGCGAGGGGTTAATGAGGAGAGCAGCGAGAGCGACAGGTACTCATTGAAACTAATGAGGACTTCACTTAACCTGCTGTCGTCTCTCTTCAGCTCAGTTGCAGCTCATTGATTGGGGCCCTGCATGTGTGTGTGTGTGTGTGTGTGTGTGTGTGTAATCTTGAGCACACACATCGTCTCCCCCGTGTGCTTCATATCTGGTCTGAATTTGCGCTCGACTACTGTACGGTATGTTAAATGGGTGAAAGCTGTCGGCACTTGGCTTGTCCCCTGTCTGTCTCTCTGTTCTGCGATCTGTAAGCAATTGAGAGGGGGCGAGCGAGCGAGCGAGCGAGAGAGGGAGGAAGCTTATTAAAACCAGATTTCCCCGTGTTATAAAACGCTTAGGAGCTCTTTAAAATGTCAGGGCCGATCCCGGCGGTCTGGGGGAAATGTCAGGCGGCCTTGCGCTGCTTGTTTAATGCATAATGAATTATATCATCGTTTGCCGGCGCCGCCGTTCTCCCCGGCCGTTCATTAACGGCGAGGAGGCCGTGGACCGCGCGCCTGTGTTGTGCCTGACGTGTCGGAGCGGCGCTGTGGTGGTGGTGGTGGGGGGGGGCTTTACCCAGGATCTTGCTGATGTTGGAGTTGTGCATGTCGGGGAAGGCCTGGAGGATCTTCCTCCGCTCGTCCTTGGCCCAGACCATGAAGGCGTTCATCGGCCGCTTGATGTGCGGCTCGTTGCTGCTGCGGCCCCGGGACTCGCGGAATATCCTGGAGTCTGACACGCTCGGGGAGCCTGAGGGCCGGAGAGGGGGAGGTGTCAGCGGAGACGGGCCAACAACAATAGCAAACGGGTTCGAGCGGGGCATACGAAGTGGCTCCTACCGTCAGAGTCTCCGCTCATGGTGAAGTCCAGCATGGCGTGGCTGAACTTGTCCTCCGACTGCTGCTTCAGCTGCTGACTCAGACTCTCCAAGGCAGCTTTGTCCTAAACAACACAAACAGTTCACAGTTGCAGTCGGTCAGCGGCTGAGTCACACGCTGCGAATATGTGAATGGACCTGTGGCGGCGGCGCCGGACACTTTTCCTTTCGCGTCCCCAACGTGTCATCCTCGGACACGACTTCACAGAGATCCACGTGCGCCTCCCTCCACTTTTTTTTATTTTATAAATTTTTTTTTTTTTTAGAATCGCTGCTGTTCAAGCGCTTGAACGTCATAAATGTCACTCGCGAACAACCACTAAAATCCAATGTGACGCTTAAGCCAGCCTGTCCACAGCTAAATCACATTTGAACATGTGTAAACGCCTCGCCACTGCCAAGCGCTGACTAAACACTGAAGGAATCTCTGTGTTATTTCTCACTTATCTGCGATAAATCGGCTGGAAATCACATTTTCATCCGGCGGGCTCCAAAGCGGAGCGGGCAGACAAACAGCGGCAGCGATTTCCGCGGGTAGACAGTTTGCTGTTTCGGTTCGTTTCAATGTCAAGTCAATTTGCAGAAATGCTAATGTCAACATCAAACCGTTCGACGGCGCGCCGACACACATCTGCGTGTATGTTTACAAGAACGTTGATTACATTTAGTCCTATTTGGGTGTTTACCGTGTTCTGTGTATACTGTATATTATATGAGTGTTTGTGAGTCTATGTGTGTGTGTGTGTGTGTGAGCAGCGACTCCTGGCAGCCACCTGCGAGAGTGGAGTGCCGCGGCTCGCCTCGCTCTCGCAGAGGCCCCCGAGGGTCGACGCATTAGAGAGAGAGAGGGAGCGAGAGAGCGCCGGGCGGACGAGAGCGAGGCCACGCCGCGCGGCCCCCTGGGTATTTATTACAACCAATAAAAGGCTGATTTACTGAGCATTTACATGCTTAATGCAAGCAGCCGGCACGCTCCGTGCTACAACCTGACTGTGGACGAACACACACGCGCACACACACACACACACACAGCAGAGCACCAGCGCCAGCGTTTTACAGTTTAATTATACGATTAGGAGCGCTACCCAAAACACTGTCGTCTTCTAAAACAACCTTCCAAAAAGTGTCCCTCCGCATTTACATGTGACCCTGGCGAGCCGGCTGGCTGGATAGAGGGAGGGCAGGATGATAATGAAATGCATTTTCTCTGTTTTTAGTCCAAAGGACTTTAATTGTTAGAGATAATTTTTCCCCACAGATTGGAATAAATATGGCTAAAAAGACTAGGAGGGGAGAGGAGAATAAAAAGCCACACACACTCTGCGGCGAAGGTTGGGTTTATGTTTTTTTCCCCTCTTTGCAAGTGCTTTAAAAAGTATTTTATTTAGGATTTATTATGTTGTAATAAATGAACAATAATCTGCCAGCGGCTTGGAATTATTTAGTCATTTTGTATGTAAATGAGGAATATTTTAGGAAGGTTTTTACTCATTTCACACAAATGATCAGCCTCATTCAAATCTCGTTACTGGGAGGGAAAAAAAAGCACAAAATGTGTCTCACACGTTCAGATGTTAAGATTAAATGTGGTGTTACAAGGGGCTTTATTCAGAGTGTGTGTGTGTGTGTGTGTGTGTGTGTGTGTGTGTGTGTGTGTGTGTGTGTGTGTGTGTGTGTGTGTGTGTGAGCCAGAGACGAGATGAACCGACAGACAGAGTGGATGACAGCCTAGGCTGACATTAAGCCCCAGTACAGTACATGAGAAAAGTGGATTGAATGGCTGACACTGGAGCCAAGACACAAAGTAGTGACAAAACTAATCCTCCGAGTGTGTCAGAGATGACACCGTTGTATCTGCACACCGAGAGCTCGCCGGCTTCGCACTCCAGCAGCACGGAGCCAAAGGGGCCGAGGAAGCGGGAGCCGGTGTGGGCGCGCGGCTGCGGAAGCCGACAACGAGCTGCGGAAGCTCGGAAATCTAAAAAAGTGTGAGTTTTTTTTAAGTCTACATGAATTCACTAAATATTAAAATCACGATACTTCATACGATGAATTAAACTGATGGTAAAACAAGAACTGACAAATATATTAAATCATGTCTAGTATTTTTTGATCCCAGGAGTAATAATGAAATCCTCTGAATCCTCTATTTGTCTATTAGTCTGCGGTCTCTGTGCCGTATCGGCTGCAGGCTCACACTGTGCATGAACATGTGAAATAAACCTGGACTGAACCGAGAGTGTGGGCTCCACTGAGACATCACATGAAAGCAAGAAAAAAAAAAAAAAGGTACGAGAAAGCGACAGATAGAGCCGTTGAATGTCAGCGGTGCGAATGGTTCAAGCACAGTTGCTCTATATGAATGGGCGTTTTAGGTGTGTGTGTGTGTGTGTGTGCGAGTACGTGCGCCGGCTGACTCCCAGTGTGTTTAACAAATAACCACAATTTAGCCACGCTGCCGAGGAGCCGGCGCCGTCACTTCACATTACTGTCTCCCCGGCGCTCGGCTCTTCCCCACACACACACACACACACACACACACACACACACACACACACACACACGCGCGCTTGTAACCCTGCGGTGCGCCTCACAGACACACTCATTACCTCCGAGACGCCTCTGGTTTTACCTTATCTGGTCCTGTTTAGCTTCAACACATTGCAGTGAGCACATTGTACACTGATTTACCTCCTACATGGTGCAGCAGCGATGGCATATGGCAAGACAAATTATTACACCCTCACAATGAGACGGAGCGGCGCGGGCTGACTTTCGTGCATCTTGGGGAATGTATGAATTCAAACCCTTTGGAATCTTTTGCCTTTTATTTTTGCCAGAGCCAAAATACACTCATTTGTGTTTGTTCGTGAGAGGCTGGAAGGTTTGGGTTTTTACTGATGAGTGGGAAATAATTTGACGTAAAAAATCATAATTTTGTAATTAGTATTTTAAAAAGATCAGCATTTCAGTATTAAATTCACAAAGGCTGTCTGAGGTTTGAATGGGGACTTATTTCTGGCGGGTGGAGTCGGGGCCCACCTTGTCCGAGCGTCCGTTGTTGAGGCTGAGGTTGCTGACCGCCGCCACCTTGGCGTCCAGGACCTGCTGCTCCCTCTTCAGCTGCTCCTTCATCTGCCGGGCCTCGGCGAACGCCTTGCTCACCGCCTCGTGGTCGTTCAGGTAGGCGGTGGAGGACAGCGACGACAATAAGTCTGCTGAGGCACAGAGAGCAACCCATTGAACCTTTAGTGCAACAGCTTCACCGGCTGCAACTGTTGTTTGCAAATAAAACCAAAAGTCTATTTAAAAAGATTTGCGTGTGTGAGGAGGCGGCAGGAGGTTTTCAACCGGAATAAATCTTCTCCTGAACCATGAGGTGAAGACATTAACATGCACTCAATGAAGAGAGTTCATCAGGGCATCTGTGTGTGTGTGTGTGTGCGTGTGTGCGTGTTTCCCTCACACTTTCACACACTCACACTGACCACTTCACTGTCGAGTTGGGCATGTGAGTCAGAGTGTGCCCCCAGCAGGCCCACCTGCCCACAGTCACACACACACACACACACACACACACACACACACACACACACACACACACACACACACACACACACACACACACACACACACACACGCGATTGGTGGCCAGTGACCCTTTTTATGGCTAAAATGTCCTGCTAATTTCCCCGCTCGAGAACATCTGCAAATACCAGACCTTCCCCGCTCCTCCTCATCGTCTTTTTATTTGTGTGTGTGTTTTTTTTCCCACAGCTTAGTCACTGATGAGGCATCTGCCCTGACTCAGAGCATGTACGCGGCGCTATCGGCCCTCTCCATCGGCCGGGTTAGTCCTCAACAAAGCGCCGCGCTTGGCTTATGGGGCCTTTATCTGCGCTAATCCTCACCGCTAATGCCATCTCAGGCCAGATTACCGGCTTCAGATTGGTAATGACAGAGCCGTGAACTCTTTCAGAAGTCATAACCAGAAAATCTGGACGCGAGAAAAAAAATTGAGAGAAGAGGAGGAGGACAGAAGAGAGGGCGATGAAATCGGGTGGCGGTCAATTTTAATCCAAAATCAAAAGACAGGGAGGGGGGACAGATAGATATTTCTAGCGCACACGAGAGTGTGAGTATCCGTGAAACTGACAGTGATGCCAAACATCCAGACAAGTGAATGTGACCCACATAGAATGGAGGATGGAGGGGCGCTGTTTTTGTTCATCTCTCACGCTGCACACACCGGTTTAGTCCGTGTCTGAGCTCCAGACAGTGCATTTGAAAACTACCAAAGACCCACTTCAGAGAGTGTGTGTGAGTGTGTGTGTGCGTGTGTGATGACAGGGAGCTGAGACAAATGTGCGACCGCGGTAAAAGTTACAGGCGTTGACAGCCCTTCACTTTGGTTTGAAATGGATGGATGGACGGACGGAGCTGCAGAGGGAGGAGCACGCCTCTGGGTTGTAGGTGTCAAAAAGGAAGAGGCGTCCGTCAAAAGTTAGCGGAGACAAACTCAAACTACGCTCTAGAGCTTCAAACGGATCATTCAATAATAAATCGTGATTTATTATTGCACGTTCTCATTAATAGTTGTATCCTATTCATTTCTAAAAGCACACTGCTGGATGGGGAAAGCATCAGTCGCTAGACTCGAGTGTTGCCACCTGCTCTTTAAGCTGAATGTGAAGAACCTGAACCACATCAAAGCAGCCGCCTCTCGACTCCTCTCCCAGATTCAATCCCCTCTATAACTTGTAACGGGAATCCTAATGCGACTGTGAACTGTTAATAACATGCGCTGGTGACCGGGTAAACTCAACAGATGCAGTGCTAC
>NC_040889.2:4742873-4790373 GCF_900634795.4 Betta splendens | reverse complement strand
AGAATTCCACTTGGATGGACACAAGGCTTCCCTTCGGCCCTGCGGGGCAGCCACCCGAGAAAACGGCACAAACACCCAATGCGTCCCCTGATTCCGACCGCGGCCACGAACCAGCGGGAGCCTCGTGATAAAGTTCAACTCTGAGCACCGTGCGGCATAAATGCGAGGAGCTGACCGTCACTCAGGACACTTGTTGGATTGAAGGGACGAAAACAAATTGTGGGGTGCAAAGCAAAAAAATAAAATAAAATAAAAAATCACACACGTTTGGAAACAGGTTCTCAGCTCATGCACTAGGGACAAACACAATCTCATCCAGGCAGACTTGGCAAAGACGTGGTCTGGACATAGGCCGTGTGTCGACTACACCTCGGCAGCAAAACTTCGATTTTTACCTTGGTCTTGCTCGGTGGCGGGGAGCTGCGGCTCTTCTCGCTCTGTGGGTGTGTGTTGCCTGGTGGGGAGTGCGTTCCCAGGTTGGCTTGGGGCAGCAGGCTGCCTCCGCGCTGCTTGGCCTCCGGGGAGACCTGCATGGCCGCCAGCTGAGCCGCGTACAACTGCTGCGAAGTCAGAGAGATGGGGTGGGAGGGAGGAGGGACGGCGGGTGAGGGAGGGGAGGGGAGGAGAGCGGGAGAGAGAGAGAGGAAGGAGGAAGGAAAAAGGAGAAGAAAGGGGCGACATGAATAAATGAAAACTCTGGAGCGCACAAACAAACAAAAAAAAAAGGAGATGTGGGATAAAAAGCTCTGGAAGATGAGGCCATTAGTGGCCCGGCTTGTGTTTGTGTGACACAGCGAGACAGAGAGGGACGTCTCCACTGTCGCCCCCCTCGCTCGCCCCATGGGAGAAGAGCTAACAGCCTCTCTGACAGGCCCAGAGATGGCCACGTCCCCTCCGGGTGCATTGTGGGAGAAAGGGACATTCCGGCTATCGAGGTCACGCCGGAGAGCCCGGCTCTTAGTCAAGGTGAAAAAAAAGTGATGACGGAGGAGAGAGAGAGAGAGAGAGAGAGAGAGAGAGCAGGAGGATGATTTGTGGAGCTACACGCCAGATGGGATATGCCAAAAGTGTCCCGTGCCCCTGCAACGTCTTCAGCGTGTGCAAAAAAACAACAAACAACACACAAATGCTAGAAATCGGTCTAAAAAAAGACAAATAGATTCAATAACGGCTGCGGGAAAACAGAACAAATCAGGCCTCCCTCTTCGTATTTATGTATTTAATTAATTTCCAATTAAATAAAAGCATTATGGCGTGAGCTGCTATGGTGTGAACATACTCGAGGGAATATTTGCGCAATACACAAAACGGTCTCTGACCAGTATTTCCACAGCAACAGACCAGGCATAATGTTCACAACTTGGAACGGGCTTCAATATTCATAAACGCCTCTCTCCGCCGCTCCATCGTCTTCCTCTAAATCATCCTGCACTGCTCAATTACTTTCATGTGGGCTAATACAAATCTCCAAGACGCCTGTTTTGTGTTTCGTTGAATTGTTATATCCTCCTCTGAAGAGCTTCTTTTTGCTGAGAAGTAACTGATGTGCGTGTGTGTGTGTGGGTTTTTTTTTTTGACTAGTTATAATTGTTATTATTTATTTCTGGTGGAAGATTTTTCTGGAAGACGACCATCCTTATTTTTTTTTTTTTTAGTTTAACTTCTGTCCTTCTGTTGGCGCTTGGCTGCCGGCCACAGGCGTCAAACAAAGGCTGGTTTATGCAAATGGACAAGGAAGAGATGCTGTCACCGCTCTCTCTCTCTCCCTCCCTACCTCTCTCTATCTCACTTGACAGCCACTGTAGCTTCTGCTCTCCTATGCTATCATAAATAAAGACATTTATCTCTCTTTATACAAACAAGAAGGAAAAAAAAAGTGACACGTTCTAAACTCGCGGCGCACGCCACTCGCACAAAGAAGCAGTGTTCGGGCGCAAAAACTCCCATTTGTGAATGCAAAATAATCTCTGCCTTGCTGTCACTCACATGTGGCAACGAGAGTATTCACAGTCCAACATGTTTTCTATAACTCTGTTTTTTTTACGTTTCATGAAATCCCCAAACTTTTTATTTGGCTCTGTAATGAAGATAAGTGTCATTCCAAGAAGGTGAGTTTTATTTGGAAGCAAAGGTCAAACCACGGTGCACGGCAGCCCCCTCCCTCTGGATGCTTTACATTCAGGAGATATTGAAGTGAGGCAATCAACAGTTAGCGAGAAAAAGAAAGCTCTTCACGCACTCAGCGTTTTTCATAGCATTCATTTCTTTTATTGTGATTTAGTTAGCACTGCATGTCTCCAATCCCCTGGTGTCGTTCCTCTTCATTTGGGAAAGCAACCCTTGCTCGGAGTGTCATTATCTGCTGTTACGGACACCGCGGGAAAATCGTAATTGAGGTGCCTGCAGTAAACTGGGTGCTGCTGCTGCTGCTGTGGAGATCAGCAGGAGATCAGTCACGCTCGGGCGAGTTACGCGGACGCAGCGTCGACGACCAGCTCGGCTACTACTCGCTCATTTCCCTTCAATTAGCTGAGATTCAGCTCCTAGAAAACGGGGGGGGGGGGTATGCGGGCGGATGGTGGGGTGGAGGTTGCAGTCGAGCATGAACACTCCACTACACCCCCCCCCCCCTACAAGCCAAACCCCCTAGCGAGTGGTCCACAGGCGGTGTGTGTGTGTGTGTGTGTGTGTGTGTGTGTGTGTGTGTGTGTGTGTGTGTGTGTGTGTGTGTGTGTCCTGCCATATTCGGACCAGTGGTTCAAAGGCCTCTTTATTTGCGGAGTGAATCGAGTTCCATTACAAGGCCAGCGCCCGTCACTCAAAGGCTGCTCAATGGGCCGGCAAGAAGGGACACACACACGCTCGCGCATGTGCACGTCCACGTGCACAGACGCGGCGCAGAGGGCAGAGGCACCGTGGAGCGCGCCCAGAGCGTCGCCACGACGACATGGATGTCAACAAACAGGAAGCGACAGCGCAAAGCCCCCTGGGGTGACCAGAGGAGCGCACACACACACACACACACACACACACACACACACACACACACACACACACACACACACACACACACACACACACACACACACACACACACACACACACGCGGAGGGAGAGGGGGGAAGCAGTAGCAGGATGGGACTATGGAATTTGAAATGTCACTCACTAGCCTGTGTGTGTGTGTTTAAACCGTTAAGATCTGCTTCTCACTCTTCCCCTAATGTGACAACAACAACACATCTGGATCTGGATCTGGATGTGTGTGTGTGTGCGTGAGTGCTGGTCAATAATCTGCAGCTTTAGTCAGATTACCAGCTCGTCCGCTCTTTGTTGTCACAGTTAGTGATGCTTCAGGGCAGACTGGGCTCTATTGTTTACAAGGACACGAGGTCTATTGTAGGACCTTAATGGATTCTTGCTCTTTCAGTCTGTTTGACTTCCTGTCTGTCCGACCGCCGCGTCCTCGCGTCTCAGCACTCGGGCTGCAGACTCAAAGGCGGTTTGACACAAACACTCTCCCCGTCTCCGCGTCTTATCAGCTTTTTGTTGCCTTCGAGTCTTTATTGAAGTAATTAAAATTATTTGTGATGAAAGCAAACGACAAATAAAGTTTAAAAAGAAAAAAAAACAGCCGGCACAACAAGATGAATACAGTGGTCAAGCTCCAATAACATAATTACAATGTCGTTCTTATACCTTTAAGGCACAGACTCAAGGACGAGCAAGACAGAAGATCGGAGGAATTTTCTTTGACAACAAACACTTGGAGTATTTGGGTAATTTTCTCTTTGTGCCGGCTTTAGTCTCCTGAAAATAACTCTTAGCTGTAACTTTTATCTTCGCAGAATAACCTATAGTGAATTTATTGTTATTGCTGCAGCTCTGACAATGAAATCTAAAGTTTAGTTTGGAATTTCATCACAGTTTGGCGACAAATATGTGACTAAAAGTAAAAGTTGACTTTGTGACTCTACGAATGTTACAGTCGCCTGTATAGGTTTTCTCTTTCATTTCATTTTTGAGTATTCACAAGGTGTGAGGAGGAATTTTCTCAACTCCCGCCGCCTATCTCTGCTGCCTCTCGCATTGATCGGGCGCGGCTATCGCCAAATGGCATTTCCGCGCCGGGCCCCGTAAGACAGAGAGAGGCAGATCTCAGATCTGAGGAAAACGCTGCGGCGCGCTCTTTTCACTCCTCCAGATAAGGTGCCGTGGAGCAAAAAAAAAAAAATTGCTCGAATTGCTCTATTGATTTCTCGTTTACCTACTCTCACCCGTCGCCGCCTCTCGTTCGCTCACCCTCTCCCTTCTTTCCTTCCTCCCCCATCCTCTCCCCTCCCCTCCCCGCCAGCCTGTCTGTTGTTCGTCCGTCCGTCCGTCTCTCCGGTGTACAGTGTGGTAATCCAGGACAATATGTTCCAACATCTGCCTCTCCATATGATGCCTGACCCACACCACTGACCCTCTTTATACCACATTGCACACACACACACATACGCACACATTTGCTCCCCCCGTGCATCCACACTGTTCTCCTCCACTTACCTCCATCCCTCTCTCTCTCTTTATCCTTTTAACTGATCATCCCTCTAAATATCCCTCATACCTCTGCCTTTTCATCCTCGGTGCCCGTCACTCTCTCAACCGGATAAGTGCATTTCTCGGCTCTCTGTCCTTCTCAGTCCATTTGTGTGACGGTGGATGATATCAATGAAATCGAGGGTCAATAGGGAGCCAGATTATCATGCTCTAATGCACAATGTCACACTCATCCCCCAGATTAAGACGCTAAACGCCAACCTTGTCCACTGCAAAGCCTCCAATGCCTTTAAAAAAACCTTCTGTGATGGATTGTGTTTTAAGCTTCCACTCTTCTACTCTTCTGATAGAGAATGTTTCAAACATAGCCAAGAGTTTCAAATCATTGAGAGATTAATTCATATTTGCAAAACCTGTACTTAACTCTAAAACCGTGAGGCTGGTTTCTCTGTCTCATCTATTTTGATGAATAAGGTTTAAAGACGATTTCTTCTTTGGTTAAATGATTCATTTTGAGTTTCATCATTGTTTTATAATTGCAACGTTTCTACAAATACTTTTGTATTTTTGTCGCATATGTCCATGCACTCGTCACAATACGGGGAATCCATTGCTATATCTAGAATCTTTCATTTTCTATATCTGTTTGTGTTTGTCTCAGTTAAGTGGCTTCACGTGTGTCCTCTCTGCGAGCCCACCCTGTTGCCGTGGCGACCCAAGGCCCGGGCTAAGTATCATGTCTGGTCTCGGCGTCAGAGACACCTCCTTATCAAATGAGGGCGCAGAGACAATCCCAAAGGAAATCCAGCCGCATTGAGACATCTGTACTTGTGTGAGCCGGGGCAAATCCGCTCCTTTCTCACAAAGCCTTAATCTCAGTGCGCGACACTGTATTTGTGCGTGTTGCACGTTTGTGTTGTTTTGTTTTTTTTGCCTCTGAGAGGATTTTAAAGAAGAAATCTGCTAGTGAGATGTTTTGTGGCACTTGTTGTGGCCTCCTGCCCCTCCCTGCTGGTTAAAGAAATAAAAATCCAATTGCTAGGTGGACAAAGCTGTTCAATGGGAGATTTTGAGTGCGTCGGAACCCAGCGGAGCATATGGAGGGAGAGACTGAGGCGGTAATAGCAGCACAGAGGACGAACACGCTAAACACACAAACACACACGCAGACGAGTAATAATGAAATCAGTGACGACAGCGAGGCCTGTTCTCTATGATAGAATTACACAGCTATTCTATTGTCCCCGCAGTGTGTAGCATATGGGGTTTGGCTGACAGGTGCAAGTCACGCACGCACGCACGCACGCACGCACGCACGCACGCACGCACGCACGCACGCACTCTAACCTCAAGTCTTTCCATCACTCACTGGGAGCAGTGGGTGAAAATATGAGTAATAATGCAGCTGCTTCCCTCTGATACACGTGTGTGCATCTGTGCCCTGTTTTATGATAATGCATGTCAAGCAGACGGGGGGTGGGGGGGCATTGCAAGTGCAGCTTGTACCGAGGGCAGCGCCAACACTGGGGGTTAATGTGTTTCAGACAGGCAACTGAAAGGAGGCCCGTGCAGGCTCTTAACCTCTGGGAGAGAGTGGCCCCCTGAAGCCCATGTGAATCTGAGTGGAAGTATGTGAAGTCTAGTCATGTGTGTTTGTGTGGGAGGAGAGGGGGGGGGGCTGAGGATTCCCAAACGATAGTCCACTTATCCCAAATATGCAGACAGGAAAGGCCCAAAGTGAGGCTCATCCTCCTTTTAAGCGGGACAGCAGATGCTGACTCACTCTTTGCCTCTCTGCTGGTCTGAATTGTTTCTTGGCTTCAGTATTCGAGACTGGCTTGAAATAACGTATGTAGACATATGTACTTTTTTAATTATGATAGACTGAAGGTTTTACCATGTTTTAATTAGAAAAACATCACATGGCACTCGAAGATCACGACTGAATCCTCATTTTGGTCGCTTCACCGTTTAATGACATTCAAAGATGCGTCTGTGCTGCAAATCAAAACCCAAACGGCTCCGACAGCTGATCTGGATATGTCTGAATGTGAATGTGCGGCTGAGCCGCGTCGACTTCCCGATGTGGGACAGAGCCGACGGCTGCCGCTTCTGATCATCACGATACTGTTTTTACAGGATGACTTCACTGTCCACATATTGGCTGGAAGTGACAACTGGGCCCCTGCGTTTGTGCTCCTGCAGTAGAGTGTGGGGCCCAGTGGGGAGGTGTGTGCTGGGATGAGAAGGCCGACGGGATTAAAGGATCTATCCCAGCAAACATGTTTTCAGGTGTGAATGTTGGGCTTTTCCACTTGTTACTGTGGTCGGTGGTCTTACCTGGAGCTGGAGGGGCCCCAGGCCCGGCGTGGCGGCAGCGGCAGCAGCCATCGTTGTGGGGATGAGCTGGAGAGGGTACGGGTCACCTGAAGAACAGACACGGCATCCTTTACTTCGGGCTCACATTGAATCTAAATCAGCATCCGATCGCATCCCCAGTCGCAAACATGCACTTCCCGTCTCCCTGCAACCCTCATCCTCTTTCCTCCTCCCCTAACTCGTCCCCCGTCACCCCCATCGGCCACCCCCTCTCCTCCGCCGCCACCTGAGGCCCTCTCTGCAGCTGTTAAAGCCAGCCTTTGTGTGCGCTGCCGGTAGGGCCTTAATGAAAAGCCTGATTGTGTGTCCTCCTCCTTAATACCCCCTGACAAAGAGCAGCGAGGTGAGGGGATTCTGATAAAGCCAGCCCCAGCGCAGTAATTAAGAGCCGCCACCGCCGATTGCTGCTCCCTCCTCACCCCCCCCCCCACCACCCCCCCCACCCCACCCTCGCCTCTCTGCTGTCTGTTCTCCTGCTTTGTTGGGAGGGGGCTCCTTTCCCTCCGCACGCCCTGCCTCCCGACTTCTATGTCTTCAAATCCTCCGTGTTGTCATCTTTCCCGGACAACCATCCCCTGCGCTCACTCTCCTGTCAGCGGCGGATCGAGAATTTGACCGGCGAGTGACAGGACCGCAGGCGGCGCGCGGGGGAGGAGGGACCGGTGCGGATTATTAGTGACCAGGTGCAGATATGCCAGGCTGTAATTGCTCTGAGAGCGAGAAGAAAGGAGGAGGAGAAAGGTCAGCGATGAGACGGGAGGGAACACGGGAGGGCGAGGGAGGGGGGAGGAGAGGACAAGTCCTGTATGTTAAATGAAATGTGCCTGTTGACATCTCTGTTTGGCATCTGGTGATGTCCAGTAAGCAAAAAGAAAAAAAAAAAAAGTTCCGGCTTCTACACTGGGACCACATCAGGAGAAAACTTGGGAATGTTCTCAGGGCTTGACCTCGCATGTCTGACCTAGACGTTCAGTACAGCAGTCGCCCTTTTGGCTGTATCACGACCTTGTGTGTGTGTGTTTGTGTGTGTGCGCCCAAGTCAATGTGGGTGCGTTTTTCAGAAGCCAGACTCTTCTCCTGACATACTTTCCCATATAATTTTGGTTTGGAGAAAAAAAAAAAGTGAAGCCGAGACATTCTTTTCTCTAGCGGAGAGGAGGGCAGCAGGGATTAAATAATTATTTCAGGCCTGTGTATTCTAGGAGATGGGTCTCTTCTCCGTGCTCCCTGGACAAACATGAACTGGGGAGATATTTATGCTCCTCCTGGGGGTCGCTGCAACAAAAGGGAGCAGGACGGAGGAAAGCAAACATGTTGCTCTTGGCTTCGGGACAGCGACCTCGGCAACGGGGGCTGAAATTTCTCACTGACAAACGGTCAGGAAGGTAGGTTAGGAGAAGAGAAGATGCGTTTGTGTTGGTTTGGTGCAAATTCTGGAAAATGCATGATGGATAATGCAGGGTCAGGAGTTTATAATATATAAATAATAACCCCCCCTCTCTTGACAGCTGTGACTGGCTCATAAACCCTCAACAGGAAAAGCGCGGTAAAACCGTACAGTAGAAGTTGTGTCCGAAGCTCGAACAAAGAGAACATAAGGTCCAACGAGTCTCACAGCCGCTGCTGTCCGTTCTGAGCCGATAAAATCTATTCCCAACTACAAAGCTACGAAGCCGCCGTGAGAATATGTCGGCGCACAATGCTACACATGTCCTATTTAGAGCCGCGGCACCGAACGCCACCGAACGCCACCGACTCACAACAACTTCCAAAGTTGCCAGAGAGTTTTCTCAGGGGCGGCTCGGCCTGGCAGCGCCGCGGCAGTCCGGTCGGTGCTGGCGGAGGCAGTGAAAAGACAAGCCCACCACTTGACAGGGTATTTACGTGGGCAGTGGGCGTGGGTGAAGATGGCACTAATTAAAATGGAATGGACTTGTTTGGGAAGCTGTGAAACTCCATGGGACTTGGGGGAAGTGGTGGTGGTGGTGGTGGTTCCGGAGGAGGGGGGGTGGGTGCACAAGCTTGCATTTTTTTTTTGCGCATGTTCACATATCTCCGTCTATTTAGGCTTTTTTTTCCCTATTTGCAAGATCACAAAGCAATCTCTGGCTGCACGCGTGCTTGTGTGTGCGTGTGCTAGCGTGTGTGTGGGCTGTGTTGGAAACATGTTCTGGCTGCGTGGCGTGTTAATGTGAGGAGAACCTGGGGCAGGTCACATTACCACCCTCCCTCTACTCCCTCTGTTAACCCCCCCCACCGTGCATTTATTCCCAGCATCCCCTGGCAAGCGCCCACCCCTCGTTCTCTCCGTCTCTCTCTCTCTCTCTATCATGGTAAACAACACATTGCCACACAGCCGGAGCATGATAGCCAAAGGAGGGAAGAGAAAAAAAACAGGTCCTGCAGGACGCCTGCATTTTGTTGCTTTTATACATCAAAAAATAGACAAGACAAAAGGAAGGAGCCAAAAGGACTGAGTGAGAGTGGGAGAGATAAAGAGGGAGAGCGAGTGTGTAAACAGGAAGGGTGTATTTGGACTGGTTTTTCTATTAGGAGAGAGATGATGTTGTAGGGGCGAGCGCCTCTTTTGGGAAACAATCCGACTCCTTGTGTGGGAAAATGGTCACACTCTCCTGTGCTTGGTGAAAAACACTCCAAACATCGCACTTCAAAGCTACCTGCGCGTGCTGCGCTGTGTGCGCGAACGCTACTCACTGCAGCCGGGCTTGTAGTTGAAGCCAGGGGGCATGAGGAAGCCCTGCTGGGCCGCCGCCGCCGCCAGGGTCCTCTGGTCCGGAGGAAAGACGGGAATCATGAGCGGAGGGAGCTGGCCCTGGACCTGCTGAGGGAGGGAGGGAGAACAGAAGGGGACAGATCGCATGAGCATGGACATCTGTTTGAGGATCCACCTACAGACATGCAGCGATTCACGCACATATGGAAAACACGCATGCAACATCATTTTGCGGCTTCATCAGCGCAGAACAATGTACTGTCTCAACAGCTGGCCCTTTTCCCGTCACTTGGAGGGCGCCTCTCGCCGTGGACACCCGGACCCGGCCCCTCTCCGCGCACCCGCCGGCACAGCGCCATTCAACTTCGCGAGGTTTCCAGGATTTTCAAACGGGAGACGCGCAGAGAGGAAAAAAAAAAAAAACGAGAAAAAGAGAAATGCTGCTCCGATGGGTGGCTTTGGCAGGGAGGACAGGAGAGGGAGAGAGAGAAGGAGGGAGAGAGAGACAGAAAGAGAGAGAAGTAGGAGACAGATGGTTGCACTAAACAGCGTTCTGCCAAAAACAACACACAAAGACTTGCGTGTGATGGACTGACTGACAGTTTGAGAGGAGGAGAGAGGAGAAGACGGCGGGCGAGCGGAGGCAAGGAGGAGGAGAGGGAGAGTGGGAAAAGGTGAGAGAAGCAAGAAAAGCAGGCATCCTACAGTATCCACTGCGGCTGCGGGATGAGGTGTAGTGTGCACGCAGGAAGGGAGGACATCTCCGGAGCCAGACTGACACAGATACATTGTGCCGATCATATCCGTCCCTATTCACTGACTTGTTTTTGTGTAGAGGCTGTGGTGTCGTCACTGGGCAGCTTTGTTAGATTCTGAATCAACAACACAACAATGCGGCGCCTACAGTACACAGCTCCTATATTGCTCAAACTTTGTCCTGCAGCTTTCTCTCCATCCGCCCGTCCGTCTCAGGGACCTGATTTGTGCAGGCCTTGAAAACAAGCGTCCACCGATCCTGCCTTTAAGGGGATTAAAGTCGTCCAACAGGTATTGTGGTTTGTTCGGACACTGTTTGCGCGGCCCTGGATGTGGACAGACAAACTACTTCAACCTTTCCACTGTGGGACTCTAATCCGTCTTTACACCTAATCCCAGATGGATCCTGCAGGCCTCGGCCTCTGCGCCGATGCCTGCGCTGCCTTTAGTTTCCCATCTCCTCCTGATCTTCTTCTTTTATTTCGCCGGGAGGCTGAATAGGATAATGGGCAGGTACAGTAAGAGCGGTGCGATGTGGGGAAATCGCTGCGGGAATGGAGCGCGATCATAAGGAGGCAGCGGCTCCGCGAGCGCAATTAGGTCGTATGTGAAGGAGTGCTGTCACTCATTTCTACCAGCATCCGTCAGTGTGTGTGTGTGTGTGTGTGTGTTTCACTGGACGTATGCACACTGGCGTACTGTAAACACCTAAGTGTGTGTGCTTTCTTCCCTCCCTCTCCTGTGTGTTGGCACACGGCAGCCAACAGCACTGTAATCAAACTATCACAGCGCAGGGGGAATAGTGCTCTCTTCAAGCAGCTCCTGTTCCCCCCCAATTCCCCCCTTTACACCAAAACAATAATTACGCCACCATTTTGGTTAACCATAAACCGCCGGGCCGCCTGCGCCGCATGATCAGAAGGGAGAGGCGTTCCAGCGCAACGCTCGGACAGCACCCCCGCGGGGACGAATCACAGACAGAACAGTTCCGCTCTGCCTTTCAGGCCTAATTGGACATATGCTGGAGTGGAGCTGGCTAGCAATACAGTAATATACCGCGAGGAGGAGGAGGAGAGGGAGGAGAAGGAAGAGGAGATGAGGACAGGAGGGAAAAGGGGAGGAAAGAGAAGTCTGTGGCAGCTTTAATGTGTACTGAAACCCTGACATGTACATACTATATGGATAACTGTGCGTGTCTGTGTGTGTGTGTGTGCACAAAGCTTTGCGCTCTTTCTTTCATTACAAATGAAAATATCAGAGAAAGCTCCTTAATAGCGTCGGAGTCTATCTCTGCCTCTCTTTCTATCTCATGACAAAAAAAGCCGGCGCACAATGGCGAGACATTAATCAGCCTACAGAACTGTTGCACAATACGCACAAGTCTCCACAATGGGTTAAGAAGATCAAGCAATAGAAGGGAAAATGACACAACGGAAAGAAAGGAGGACACAAAGGAACAAGGAGAAATGCGAATGCAGGAGAGAAAGTCAATGACTCGTGGAGAATAATTCCCCCCTCGTGGTGTTAAATATGTGTCTGATCTGATGAGCTGAACACACACGCACGCACGCACGCACGCACGCACGCACGCACGCACGCACGCACGCACGCACACACACACACACACACACACACACACACACACACACACACACACACACACACACACAATGGATCGGAAACAAAACGATCACATGTGGATCCACACATTGGAAATGCAATAATGCAATAACTTGAAGAGGGCTACGATCTGCGTGTTGCTCCTATGATCACCATATAAACTTTAAAAGGAAAGGAATGAGGGAGCTCTCCCAAATGTGACAGTCAGAAACAAAGAGATGAATCGGCAGGCGGAAGAGGAAAAAAGCCTGCGAGAGAAGAAGCGGTGGCTGGAGAAACAGAGAGAGAGAGAGAGGAGACGTGAGAGCGAGGCCAGATCTATCAGACAATCTCCACATCCCACACATAAAGGACGAGGCACATCTGAAACAGCAGGCGCTTTGGGGAATAAGGCACTCCTCGGCTTCTCTTTCGCGTCAGGTCCAAAGCGAACATGAAAAGCCACAAAACGCACAGACGAAAAAAAAAGGAAACATCACACTCCGGCTACTGTACGCCGCCGGGCGACGGGGGAGGAAAGGGGGGACTCTGTTTTCATATCTGTACAGCCCCCCAAAAAAAGGAAATCGCAAACAAACAGAACTCCTCTAATCAGCGATAACTGAGCGTAAAACAAAGAGAGACACTCACACACATTAAACATCGCATATATATGAAGAAACGGAGGCAAACTTTTTTTTTTCTTAGGAACTTTCAAGGGGGCGAGAGAGGAGGGGAAGAAGCCGAGGATCCGATCCGGGGAAAGTAAACAGCAGACAGAGCCCGGAGAGGGAGAAGCGCGTGGAAAGGAGGCGAGAGCGGAGCAAGAGTTGGATAATTGGCAGCGAGTCCAGGCTGCGTCGCGCCGCGCGCCAGGCGGCACAGCTTGAACTTAAAGCGCCGCTGCGGCATAATGAAGATGTGGCCGCTAATTAACATATGGAGTGCGAAACAGGTTGGTTGGCACGCGGCGCGCCGGAAAAAAACTCCAAGGTAAAGTTATTATCGGGGAGTAATTAGCTCTATGAAGTTAATGCGCCGAACAATGGCTGCCAGCGCCGCACAATATGGCTCGCATCTGAGCGCGCGAAGAAATAGCCCCCCGATAAAGTGCGAGTCCCACAGCTAAAATCTGTTGGCGACCATATGCTCCGGCAATTAATGCAGGACCTGGATGACCTATCGCTGAAGAGGGGATGTGCGAGCGACAGAACCAATAATTAATTTGGTGAGAGAGAGAGTGACAGCGCGCGTGAGAGAGCGAGAGCGAGACGTAGCTGGCTTTTAATATTAGCCCATTAACTTTCCTTGGACAGGCCTGTTCATTGGCTAGAGAGCACACACACACACACAGCACGGTGCATGAAGGTACGCTAGGCTAAAGCGTGTGAGCGGAGGGGGGAGGGGGGAGGGGGGGGCCCCCAGAGACCGGCTGCCTGGTCCAGGTCCAGTCGGTGCGCGCTCGTGCGCCGCAGGTCGACGCATCCAGTGCGTAAGGAAAACACAAATTACACCGGTCCGCGGTGTAATGGGAGTGATTAAACAATTACACAGGCAATTGGGTTAGTCGCTCCCATGCACCGGGTCCAGAGGTGCCGGCGTGTGGAGGCGTCTGCAGGGGCGGGGGCGAGAAGCCTGCGCCGTAGCGCTTGTGCTTTGACTCCAGCACAGAGGCAACGCTGCGCTCGCTGGCGGCGGCGGCGTCACAGGCGCGTGCTCCCTTTGTGATCGAGTTAGCGCGGCAGGTTAGCCTCAATAGAGCGCTTGTTAGCCGCTGTCGCCTCTCGTGGCGCGGGCAGAGCCTCGACTGGCGTCACTCCCCCTCTGATCCTTCCTGGGGTTCTTGTTCTGACCGTGACGCCGTCTCCCACCTTTAGCGACGCCGGTGCTCGATCGGATGAAAGGCGGCACGCGGCGCGCACCGCTAGCCGCCGCACGCGCCCGCCCGCGCGCGTGTGTTTTGGTTGAGTGGGTTTTGATTCATTAGGCAGGACATACTCTTGTCCCCCCTCATCCCACCGGCTCCACACACACGCGTGTGTGTGTGTGGGTGTGAGCCTCGCCGCTGCCTCGCTATTCTATGTAAATGCACACGTGCTTCTCAAGGTAAGCCCTGAGCCGCGCGGCAGGTGAGCTCCTTTCATCCCCGTCGAACCTCCCCGCGCGCCAGCAACAGTCGTCCCCGGCAACACCGGAGGGAGCCTCGGAGACAAGTCGTTTAATTAGAACGAGAGGAGGCGAGAGGGAGAGCAAAGGGAAAAAGTTGGAGGAAATGCGCTCACCCCTCGGAGCTTAACAAGACGGTCCCTAGCAGGGGGTGAGGGGAGGGGGAGAGAGAGCAGGTTTTCCAACTCTCATGAGAGCAAGTTTGACAAAGTAAGAATCACTTTTTTGGCACCTTTACGTCAACATGGGGTCAGGACTCGAGTGTTGAGACAACGACAGGTCAAAGTCCAAATGAACACTTCAAGGGTTAAGATGAAATTAGGTGTTGCAGACTAAAAGCTCTCTTGAAACTGAAAACAATGAGCGCGTAACATATTGTAAGTGTGTGGGCGGGGGCCAAATGAATGGATCATAATTGGTGCTAATTTGTTGCTAATTTCAGGTAGAATCAATTAGCGACTTCTGAGCGCTAACGAACGCTCGCGCGCGGCGCTCCCGCTGCACGTCATTAGCTTGCGCTGCCTCTAAATGAACTCCGCTTGTTCGCTCCGGCCCCGGACGGCGGACGCCAGTTGGATTTGGGTCTCAGGGTGAGAAGAGGAGCAGGAAAAAAAAAACGAGGCGATTGGACACGAGGACAATAAATAATTTGTCCTCCTTTCATGAGGGATGCGTGTCGCTCTCCTCTCTTTTTCATGAGCTTGATAATTCGTTTCATTTCATCACCTCTTCCAAGTGGACGGTTGAAAGCATTCTTTCCAGGCCTTTGGGGGTTTGAGCCTAACAAAGCCAAGGACGCAGACGCACACACACACACACGCACGCACGCACACACACACACACACACACGAAGGGACAGCTGAACTCAGCCTCGTTAGGGGGAAACGCAATCACATGGGGCTTATCATACAGACACAAAACACACACACACACACACACTGAACCTGGTGCCCTCTCTCTGGCAGGCCATTGTATTGTGGGATTGTGCAGACAATCTCTTCATGAATGATTAAGCAGCGCGTTTCTCGACCAAGTCTTTGATGATGAGTGCGTGTTTGATCATCAGGCTCTCGCTCCACGCGGGCGTGTCGGCGGCGGCGGGCGAAGGCCGCGTGTCCCGGACGCTCGTCCGTGTGTTGGCCCTCTCCTGGCGAGGCTGCCCACAGCTGCCCCTGCTTGTGAGAAGCTATTGTTGGGGCCCCCGCTCGGCGGCGGCAACGCTTGTTTGGGGAAAGGTTGCGAAGTCATGGGAAAAGCGAGCTTTGTCTCGGCGGGGTCGCGAGGGAGTGAATCAAGAGCGGACGTGTTTATGGCTCAACACACACAGCTGCGGAGAACGTGTACGTACAGAGGGGTCTTCAGAGACAAACGCTCTCGTCCTTTTCCCCCGTTTTTTGTTCTTTCGGTCGGAGGGACAAAACGCCAACAATCCCGAATTTAAGACGCACAAAGCAAACGAGCACAGCTGCTTCACAGGGAGTCGTAGGGACACACACAGACACACGTGCTATCACAAGGTCTCTTATCACACAAACCGTGCATGGCTAAACTCTCGGGGGGTGGTGGGGGGGGGTGTGTTCCGTCTTGGACAGGGCGTCCCTTTATGACACAAAGCCTGGCTTTCTCAGCGCAAAAATTCAGTGTCGTCTGCCTTTACAAAGGCCTGGGCTATTCGTTCCAGGCCACCTGGACCAACATAGAGGCCCCAGTGTAGCACCCAAAAGGACAATACTTCCATTTTTAAGTGTTACACATATACCCACCCACTTTCCCTGAGTAAAGACACACATTCATACCCGAAGGAGCGTTTCACTTCATTCAATTTCGTCTATAAACACATTTTTCTGCTGTCTTCAAAGCTGCGTGATTAGATCTTGAGAGGTCAACTAAGTTTGTCTTATGCTTCTAAGCAAAGCGAGCGGGACTCTCATCTGGGATGTGTGGAGGGCGGCTTCACAATTTCACAAGGCAATCTATAGATCTATAGAACATCGCAGAAGTGCACTTCACGGACAGCTCAACACGTAAACTTTGATTTATACAACAAGAACTTTCAACGCACATACTGTTCTTGTCGGCATCCTGCTCTTGATTGGTCCGAACACAGCGTTTGTCCACTGATTACAGGGGCTGTGCATGTCTGTGTGTTTGTGCGATGGAGGAAGAGGAGGAGGGGCTACTTTTAAGTCAATGCTGATTCAGGCCCCAAATGCTCACAAGCTGCAACAATCACAATCACAGACATGCCTTTGTGGCCCATGCGGACACACATGCTCGCTGACACTGTCACACACGCACAGAGAGAAGCGGGCTTCACCTGGATTTGTTGCTGCAGGAGGTTGATTTTGTGTTGCTGCTGCAGAAGCTGCTGCTGTTGCCGGGCAATCTGAAAAGCAGATCGAATTATTAGGACGTATGTATACCTTGTGTGTGTGTGTGTGTGTGTGTGTGTGTGTGTGTGTGTGTTTGGCACATCTGTGGGTCTCGGAGGCCCCAGCTGCATGATAGAGGGTCGGTGTCCTATTAAAGAACTCATCTTCTCTGGACTGAGACAATGTGTGTTACTGGTCGAACGCATTTTGTTAGAATCAGCCTTATGTCTAAAAAACATTTAAGTTGTGAACAGAAACTCTCCAGTGGAAAGGAAAGATAAGTGGTTACACACACGTTTCTCAAACAGTGAGACCAAATCATTGTGCATTGGTGTGGAATTCAGCTAAATACACTGTAAGGCATCGTGTTTCTCACAGGTGATTTGTCCTTACAGCTACATTTCTGTGTGTGTGTGTGTGTGTGTGTGTGTGTGTGTGTGTGTGTGTGTGTGTGTGTGTGTGTGTGTGTTATTCCTCATAAACCCAACCTGTCCAGGGGCATAAAGGAGAACAACAAAGAGGGGAACCCTTCTCTATGCAAATACCTGGCAGACTCCTGCCTGGCAGTGTGTGTGTGTGTGTGTGTGTGTGTGTGTGTGTGTGTGTGTGTGTGTGTGTGTGTGTGTGTGTGTGTGTGTGTGTGTGTGTGTGTGTCTCAGCTACATCCGCTCCAGTGAGTACTGTACCCTCAGCTTATTCCTATGCAATGTCCCTGTGTTCGAGCTGCCAACGGCTCGTACGAGATGTCTGTGTGTGAAACGGAGAGAGAGAGAGAGAGAGGGAAGACCGATCCCGTGGGACTCCGCCGCTTTCAATCGCAGCCCTGAACCCTCCTGCCGTCGACGCTTAGAAACCTCTAAGAGTGACCGCTTGTGATGTGATGGGAGGTGTGTGCATGCGTCTGTGCGTGTACACAACCAAAACAGTGTGTGTGTGTGTGTGTTTAACTTGTGATTCCAAATCAGTATCCAATCATGTGTCTCTGGTGTTTACTGGCCAGGCACAATAAATGCATTTATCTCTGTGGCAATGCAGCAGAAAGAAATGTGTTTTTGTTTTTTAATATTTCAACAAATAAATATGGTGGATGCCGAAAAGAATCTAAATATTTACAGCTCGTGGAAATTCTTGTGCTCATCTGACAGGGAAAATACATAACCGATCACCTGCTTAAGACTAAATGGCTCGTTAGCATGGAATTGCGTAGCGCCTTCCCAAACGGAGCCGTGCACATGCAGCGTGTGCCTCTACCTGGTCCTGCTGCTGCTTGGCCAGCTCCATCTGCTGCCTCTGCTTCTCCATCTGCGAGGCGGCCAGCTTCTTCTGCTCCTCGTGCGCCGCCAGGAGCTGCTCCCTCAGGCTGCTCAACTGGCCGATCATGCCCATGAGCTGGCGCTCCTTCTCCGCCAGGCTGTCTGGGGTGCCTGTGAGGACGGGGGAGGCGAGAGGGGGAGGGGTCAGAGGTGAGACCGCTGGGACCTTGAGGGGAAGCGCAACACTTGGCTGAGGGCTTGCGCCGGAATTGTCAGCGTCTGATGGCTACACAGCAGTTGTTCAGATCCTGCAAATGCTGACTGGAGTTTCTACCGTACTTTATCCTTGAACATAATTGTCCTTCAGCAAGGCACTAACTGCATACTCAATATTGCAATATGAGCTTCTTGAAAATAATACAAAAGCGTTTTCTACTTCTACTATTTGATTTAGCATCAAATTAATACTTAAACTGAAGCCAACTAAGCTGCTTAAACATCATATTACACCTTAATAAAGGGACTATTTCACCAGACTATGAAGAACAAGCAGGGCTTTGTTGAAAGATGTTAAAGGGAAACTGTGTTTGTATTTGTTATGAGACTTTCAGTCGACCAGAAGCCAGAGAGGATTGTGGGGTTAAGGTCAGAGGTCGTACGCGAGAGAGAGAGTTGTGGAAGAAACAACAAAGCATCTCAAAGGTATCCATGGCTTGTTGGTCATCTTAATATATGGCTGTTTGGGGGTTTTAGAAGGTGGGGTGGGATGGGGGGGGGGGGGGGGCTGGAAGCTTTGTATGTGTGTTGGAAAGTTGTAAAACCAGATGTGGACGGAAGGCCGAGCACATCCATCACTGCCTTCATTAACTTATTGAAATAAAAGGAATGAGATGCATTTGGCTGAGAAGACATTTGTAAACAGGCAAAAAAATGTGGTGGCAAAACAAATGTAAGCGCCGAGCCAGACTCGTACATTTAACAAACAACAACAAATCTCCAGCCAGGTTTGGAAATTTACATTTCCGTCTGAATCTCGAAGTCAACGGAAGATCTGCCTGACGGGACGCTGAATTCGGGAGTGTTGCTGCGAAAGTATATGTTTTCTGCGTGAGGTGCGTGTGTGACGGGGAGTGAAACGGAGACGGGGGTGGGGGGGTGAGCGTGTCTGGTCTGTGTTTATGCTGCCGTCAGCCAACCTCCTGCTCACATTTAGCACGGGCTGACCTTTGACTCCTTAGATCCTGACATACCAGCTCCGTTACACACACACACACACACACACACACACACACACACACACACACACACACACACACACACACACACACACACACACACACACACACACACACACACACACAGTTAAGCAAACACACGTCCACACACGGTCTAAATCATTCAGCAGGATGTAGTTAGAGGGAGGCACACGGAGCCACAATCAGCGCGAGCGGCGGTCGCATGGACCGTATGTGTTTGACCACATGCCTTTGTTGTGCGCGTGTGCGCGGGGCCGCACAATAACCCATTCTTCTCCAGCGGCTACCTTTAACAGGGCCACATTCCTGCGCCAGTCGAACCAGATGAGGGAGAACGAGGGGGAGACGGGGGAGGAAGAGGGAAAGACAGAAGAACCACGGGGGTGGAAGGGGGGAGTTGGAAGAAAGGATTGGGGGGGGGGGTGCAAAGGTAAAGGGCCTGCCCTTTGACCGCCTGGCAAGGTGAGAGCCATCCATTTGTCCTCCCTGTTGGAAGCCCCCCCCTCCACCTGCATGCTGCCCGCTCCCACCCCCTCCACTTCCCCCCTGCCCTCCATCCCTCCGCCAACAATGAACAATAACGGCAACTGTCGGGAGCGCTGGGCGCTGGAAAAATAAACACGCCGCTGTCCTAACTCACAGACCCACCTTTGTAGCACCACAGTGTGTGTGTGTGTGTGTGTGTGTGTGTGTGTGTGTGTGTGTGTGTGTGTGTGTAGCTGTAGCTGACCAAGACAAGAAAGAGCCTTGTGTTAAAAATGTTAGCCTGTTCAAATGGGGGTTGCAGGGGTGGGGAGGAAGGGGCAAGGGGGGAGGAAAAAAAAGGGCTGCGAAGGTGAAACGATGATCAAAGGAGTCTTTCTTGTCGGGCCGTCTAGCTGGGGTTAACCCAACACACACACGCACATGCAAACAGTAAAACTGTGCTAAATGGTGTGTGTGTGTGTGTGTGTGTGTGTGTGTGTGTGTGTGTGTGTGTGTGTGTGTGTGTGTGTGTGTGTAGATGTGAAAGGACATTCCTTCAAGCAGCAGCCTGAACACTTAGGTGTGAAGACGAAAACAACCCGTCCATTCTTTCTCTACAAGCTGTTCTCAATCCCCCCTCTCAGCTGTCAATCTTTGATCAGCAAACCAGGCTATTTGCGGGAGGAGACGAAGAATCCAGGAAAACAGCATGCTCCCTAACGGAGACGAGACGTGTCCAAAACTCTCACGCCAACCCGGGCGCCGCTCATTCAGAGGCTTTTCTTTTTCCCGCGGTCGCCTCATAAATCAGCCCGCGTCCACGCGGCTTCCTCCGATCGATGGCTGCTCCTACCCCGCTGCTTAACGCGCATTCCTCCTTAGGCTCAATGCTACCTACAGACCCGCCGAACCGGCGCCGACCCCCCCCCCCATGCGCTCAGAGTAATTAACCAATTTGTAACAATGTAATGCTTGTCACCAAGTTCGCTGTGCTAATTAATGACCCCAGCTGCATTGATAACTCCCCATCAGGCAGGCGGGAGGGAGGAGGAAGGAAGAGGATGAAGGGACGACACAGGAGAAGAAGAGTCACTGATTTAAAAAAAGGGGGAGGGGGGGGGCGGCAGATGTGAGATGGATTTGCATAAAGCATCGCATGGTTTTAGTTTGAGAATTTCAAGGACACCGTTCTGGACCGTGGGGAAACATGAGTTTCATGCTTGTGTTTTGCGAACCGCATGGGGCCTTTTACCAACGACGCTCCTCATCGAGGCTCGCTGAGAGGGAGGCGCGGGCCTGACATCACTTTGTTCCCCACAAAAAGCGCTTCACCGGAATCCGGCACAGGGGGAAAAAGAAGTCCAACACTTGACTTTTTCTATGATTCTGCTTTTTTATCGCGCTGGCAGACACACAGCGTTACGTAAGCGCTGTCTAAGACACACACGCACACGCGCACACACGCACACACACACACACACGCACACACACACACACACACACACACACACACACACACACACACACACACACACACACACACACAGCTGTCGCTGTGCGGTGGCACCAAGCGGGACGCCCTGCGCCGAAATGTCAGCGCGGCAGGAAGCTGGGAAAAAGGGGGTTTGATCAATGGAGCCCCCTCCCAGCAGCCACGCCGCTCTGCAAGGCTCTTTGATTACATATTGCTTCGCTTCCTAATGAAGCTCAATTACTGGAGGAGAACGACGGGCTTTGCCCTGGAGTTACAGGGAATAATAGCGGGTCTCTTCCACCTCTCTCAAATCGTTCTCCCCCCGTAGCTTTGGCTTTTTTTTCTGCTTCTGAGTCTTGATCCTGCACATTTACAGCACTGCTCTCTTGTGCCCCCCCCCATTTTTTTTTGTCTCACATCCTGTCCTCTGTCCTGCTCTCCACCATCTCGCTCTCTGGTGCAAAGAAGGGCTGGTTGGGATAAAATGTGCGATTAAAGCTAAGATTAGGGCAGAGATGACAAACACGACACAGGGCGGGGGCGCAGCTCAGCTCAGGTCAGTTCGACGTTCAAAGTTGTGTTTCTTAAACTTTTGACACTTCACGTGTCCTTCATCGTGACACTTCATCATTTAAAATGATGTTAAACATGTGCTACAGCCGTTTATATTCAAGCTGTTTGAGTGGTTTAGGTGGATCGTGGAGACTAGATGGAACAAACCTCACTACGGGGAAATTCTGAGTCTTAATAGTGTCAAAGGTTTCCTGGCTGCTTGCTTTCATATATATATGCTTTCTATCATGCTTGCTGTAAACAGGAAGTAGAATGTTGCTATGGAGCCGGTGAATCAGCTGTGGGTGGATGCACCAGGTTATTGGGTGAATCTGGGCTTTCAAAAAAGTCCTGTTGCATTAGTTGCTTGCATTCTGCTGTAACCATGGACACAGACTACATAGTATACTATATTGTTGCTTTCTTAACTAAACTGAAATAAAATTAAATTTTCACTTTTTGAGTTTGGTCATTTTTTCTTGTACCATACCTTTAATTTCTCCGATGTGCCCTGAGCCCATAGCCAAAAGTTTATCCTTCCAGTCCTTTGACAACAGCCTCTCAATGCTGGGGGCCTCTGTTTAGGGGAGGAGGGGGGGGTGGGGGGAGGAGGGGGGGCAGAGGAAAGAGAGAGAGGGATTCAGTCGGCTGGCCAACATAACAATAAAGCTCATTTAAAGTCCATTTGCTGTAATAAAGGCAGCGGCAGCTCAGCCTAATGGCCGCATCAGCAGGAGAGAGAGGGAGAGAGAGGAGAGGTGGAACGAGGGAAGCTGGAAATCGAAAAAGGAGAGAGAATCTGAAGAACGAAAACAAGTGAGCAAAAGGGAAAAAGAGGCGCGAGAGAGAGAGAGGCGACGCAAGATAAAGAGAGAGACAAGTGGAGGAGAGGGGGGGGGGAGAGAGAGAGAGGCTTTTTCCCTCTCACCTGCTGCTAGAGAATCATTAGCCCTGTGGGCCCTGAGACAAAGAGGGCCTTAATGCACCCGCCACAATGGACACATTATCAGCCACCGCTTTGTTTTCAACACACACTCCACAGACCCTCACACACACACGGACCCCGGCACGGGCACGCACATGTGCACACATCAGTAATTACACTCCCGACTGACTACGGTCGCACACGGATGTCGCATAAAGAGGCTCCACGGCCATGTATGCGCACATGTGCACACACACCTTCATGTACACACGTGCTGCCAATTGCTGACAGCAGGCAAAAAAGTTTGTTTGTCCCCCGGATTATCTTTTTTTTCCCCATAATGACAAGACTGATTTAAGAAAAAAAAAGTCTTAATCTTGCTGGTATGAGACAGCCTGTCTGCACACACACATGCGTGCTGTGACACAAACGGTTAAAGCCTTCCACGCAAAGAGAGAGGCAGCGAGATGTCCAGAGCGTTGAGCCGAACAGCTTAGCGCTCTTTCCCCGCTAAGTGAGACACACTCAACAACAAATCAAAGCACTTTTACCCATCGTGCCTCCACTTCTTTCTTTCCTCCTCATCCCTCGATTCCTTTTTTTTTTGTGGGCCTGTGTTAGAGTGAACGTTCAGGATGTGCACAAGCCAGAGTGCTTTGTTTGTCCTGTGTTTGCTGAGCGGTGGTCGGGGCTGCTTGGGCTGTGAGAGGGGAGCCCCGACCCCCCCCCCAGCTCCTCTTCCCACTGTCCTTGGGCTGGGACTGCTCTGTCCCGTCCGCCCTCAGCCAGTTAGTCAGCAATCCCTCCATGTGCCCTTGTGTGTACAGTCAGAACCCACCGCAGCCTTCAGGTAATGGCTGAGCAGCGGGATGAAGGTGGGGGGGGGAGTGGAAGAAAAGAGTGTTGTGTTTTTTTTTCCTCTCCTCCCCATGACAGCTGTCTCACTGTCACCCCAACAGGTGCTATTAGCCCCTGGCGCTCGCTCTGCCTCTCTCTCTCTCCGTCCCTCACTCTCATCCCTCCCTCCAGCCCCCTCTCCCTCAACAATGACAGAGGCTTTTAAGCCAAAGAGCTTTGACAAGTGAGAGGGAACAACAAATGGCAGTGTCGCCTGTTCCCTTTCCATTGCACTCCCTCTCTGTCTCCATCTCCTAGTTATTATTTTTATTTATTAACAGGGCTGCAGCCATTGTCCCCAGTGACAGGCCGGGGCCACTTTAACTATTAATAAAAGCCAAGAGGCTCTTTCATTGTGCGACGAATGGCAAAAAGGGAGGAAATGGGCAGGAGGAGCGGGGAGAGGGAGGCGAGGCGAGGCAGCGGGTTTTAGCAAGCAGCTGATTGATGTGATGAACACTATAATAAATACGCTGTCACCTGGGATAAAGTACAAACAGGCGCTTCACCAAAAAAACGCATGACACCGAAACGCACAACCCGAACCTGTGACCTCGCAGAAATATTGAACTCAACGAGACCCCGCAGTCTTCTCATCACCGCGGAGGCATCATGACAACCGCTCGCTGCCAAGTGCGTTAGCTTGTTTTCAGCGTTATATAAGAATATGAAACATGGCCTCCGCTACAGGACAATACGCCACGATAGCACGCCGTCCCATGTCAAACGCTTCCTCCTCCTCCCGTGTCTCGCACGGCCAAAGAATAGCCTCAGCCCAGAGGATGGAAATGCGGCTGACTCGCAATACGTGTTCTGTAGTATTTTAGGACTTCTTATATCATTTGTCCGACGGCTGGGTGGGAAAAAGGCGAACATCTACTGCTAATAACAGCCAAGAATCATATAATAAAAGAAGACAGCACAACACTTTCCATGAAAGTCAGAGAAGCTACTGCCTGTTCCTCTGACAGGCTGGATGCAGTGTGTGTGTGTGTGTGTGTGTGTGTGTGTGTGTGTGTGTGTGTGTGTGTGTGTGTGTGTGTGTGTGTGTGTGTGTGTGTGTGTGTGACGTCAACGGGTGGTTCCCATGCAGGGGTGTCGGCCACTCATTTTGCAGGGTGGGGTGTGGGCACTGAAGGCGAGGGAGGAGACCCGCCCTCCTCCACACAAAAAGAGTGAAGGAAAACTAACTGAACTAGGCGAGTGGTGGGCAAATATATGTGCGTGTGTGTGTTCATGTTAATCCCTAAAATCCAGTTTCACCCTTTTCTTCGTTGGAACAATGTAAAGATTTAAGATGTTTTAAAAAACTGCTTTGGATTGTCTGGTTTTGCCAGCGTGGTATGTACGGCTGCGAATCCCGCTGTGGCATTTTCATGCAAAGGCGCATTAATTCATCTGAGGGCTGATGTTCCGATTCTGATCCCATACGGCTGAGAGGGATTCTGGGAAAAACAGAAGAGGAGGGAGGGAGGGAGGAGGAGGGCGGTGTGCTGACAATAACTCTGGAATCGTCGGCTATTATTTTGGCTCATTGGCTCAAACGGAGTCAAGCTGCTGCCCTGCAGCCGAGCCAAAACAACCCAGTCCACCTGCCGAGAGAGAGAGCGAGCGAGCGAGCGAGAGGGAGAGCGCATGTGAGTGTGTGTCTGTGTGTGTCTGTGTGCGTGCGTGTGTTAGAGCGAGCCCCCATCCGGCTTTTGGATCTACAGCGAGGTTTTGGTTCAGAAGCTGCTGGAGAGAAAGTGAGGGAGAGAGGGAGAGGAATGGGAGGAGACTCAGCCTCGGTCCAGCTCGCGCCGACCGACCTCGCGAACAATGCCATCTCTCTCTATCATGCTCACTTTCTATTTTTCACTCAGACGTTTTGCCCTGAGTCACCACAAGCGCCCAGCTCTATTTTTCCTATTATCTCATATTTGTGAAGACTGAAGACCTTAAGAGGAAAAGAGAGGGAGGGATGGCGAGGAGGAGGCGGTGGTGGTGGATGTGTTCGTGGAAAGAGAGAGAGAGAGAGAGAGAGAGAGCCCTCGGGTGTACAACAAAGGGGCCTCTGTGCCAACGCCAGTCCCAGCCGGGGCTCAGAGGAGGGTGGAGGATGAAGGAGGAGAGCGAAGATGATGAGGAGGAGGGGGAGGCAGCGGGGGAGGGCCAACAGGAAAGGGCCCTGGCTTGGGACCCGCGGTTGGCCCTTATATCCCGAAAAACAGGCTCCACATTGACTTGGACCTTGGCAGCCGTGGGGAGGCACCAGCAACTCCCTCCCTCCCCTCCTTCCTTCTCCATTCTCCCCCCCCAGCCCTCCCTCCCCTGCTAAAACCGAGCAGGGGTCAGCGTTGAATAAGCAATTATACAAGCACTGGTGGGGTTGGCCTGAGACTGCCACCCTGAACACTGAAGTATTGAGATGGAAGGAAGGACAAGCAGAGCGAGCGAGCGAGAGAGAGAGAGAGAGGGGTGAGAGAAGCACATTCATTAACTGAGACAGAGAGATGTTTACATATGATCTGAAGATTAGTTTAGAACCCGTTTAAGTCACCTTAACCAGGTTACCTTAACTGAATTAAAGCCCAAGTGTGATTAGGGGAACAGAACTGGGTTAGTGGGTTACATTCTTTTGACTTCAGCCTCTGGACATGAGCTATCAAACAAATCTGGTCCTTCTGAACCGCTCAAGTGTCCCATTGCTCTCATGGGTTGTGAGAAATAAAAACCGGTGCCTGTTCCAACTTCATGGGCGGGGCTTTTGTACAGTACACCACGTTGTGGGAACGCTCAAAGGAACCCGAGAGAAGCAGAATTTGGAATAAAACTCCTCATTTATTTACGCTCCTTCTCCGACGCTTCAGCTTTTCCTCCGCAGCCCGGCTATTCCCCCTCACGCTGCCGGCGCCAGCGCGCCGCATTACGAAATGATGCTGTTGATATTTTGATGATCAATTCATGTCTGGTCGAGCCGGGCCATGTGTCTGGACACATTTTTATCGATTCCTTCTAAAGCTGCTCCAATCGTTCCAACGCGAAAAAAGGGGCCGTGCCAAGATTACGGGCAGCCTCTTGTCTAAAAGAAAGGAGGAAGAAAACACACGCACACACACACACACGGGGGCACTACACGACGCGGCTTGCGGGAGGAGGCAGAGATAGACAGGGAGACGTATCAAAAAGCTTTTTGTCCACGACCACCTCGCACCACCACCTCCGCAAGGTTAGCCGCTAAAAGTACCAATTACTGGCTTGTTGTCGGGGAGAACGGCGCTTGGCAACAGTTGCCGCGGCGGCCGGGCCTCTGTGTAAACACTAAAATCCCTCTCCTCCACCTCCTCCCTGCTTTTCCAGCACCCCCCCCACCCAGTGGCCCCGGCCTCCCAGTGCAGCAGAGGATGGAAGCCGGTCCCCGGTTGGCCTAGACGTCCACAGCGACGCTTCATTCAGAAGCGGCTCCAACTTTTGTTATTAATAAACACTCAGACCACTAGGCAGGGCTTCGGGGGGGGGGGGGGGGGCACACACTCCAGAGCGTTTGGCACACGTTCACAGGGCGGGCGGCTCGACGTGGAAGCATCTTAAGACGCTCGTCACCTTGCAAAGTAAGTTGAAGTCTGAAGGGGAAGCAACGAGGGACATATGGTCCTTCCCCTGAAGCGCCGCGACGATCGCAGGCGCATTCGCCGGGCAACACACCTGGTAAAACAAAACTGCAGACACGCGCGCGCACACACGCGCCGCCGCTTGCCAAGATGCCAAGAACACCTAACGAGGAGCCACAGAGAGGGCTTCGTTTTTGTCTATTTAAAGTTTTTTTGGGAAAAAAAAAACTTGAAAAAAACAACAAAAAAAAGGCCAAGTGTGTTTTTTTTCGCTCTCTCTATGAATGTGAAGCGACTGTGCGGCAAAAAATATCAAAAACAGGAATTTAACTCGTGCAAAACAACAGATGTAGCTGGATCCTTTTTCTGATTCTAATATTAGGGGGTGTACGGATGTATAGCAACATGTTTCCGTTAAATACGACGCTCTAAGAATAGGCCACAGCACATAAAGCGAAAATCTACGAGGGTGTCAGTCAACAGTTTAATAAATTGAAAATCCATTTATCTGAATACAGAGTTCTGCCCTTCACTCCACTGCCTTTTCCTAACAGATGGTGTTGTGGGTGCTTATGTCCAATTTGATTTGAACCAAACCCTCAGCCAATTTTTACACTGGCATGAAATCTCAGCGAGCCAGATCCACACACTGGCAGTCAGAAATAGCAGCGGAGAGGGCGCGACATTGTGAAAGAACGATGAAGGGCAAAATCTGGAGCGACATTCGAGAAAGTCGCAGAGAAACTTTCCTTGTTGTTCCGTTTCACTTGCGCGCGCGCTGTTGTTGACGTCGTCGCATTTTTTTTTTCCTCGTTTGGACTTTTCCTTTCTCTCTCCCCTCCACCGCGTGTTGTTTTTGTGCCGAGCGGGAGGAATTAGCGATGCTATCTTACCGCTGTGTTTTCGCGGGAGACGGGGAAACATTCCATTAACGTACGCAAGCGCACACACACACCCACGCAGACACACACCGTTCTCCCAATTGCCTCTGTGACCTCCATTATCATTAAATGGCGTTTGATTGCATCGAGACATTTGAATCAGCTGTGGACTAATTCCGCTCGGCCCCAGATAGCCGCTGCCACCGGACCTTATTAGGGACAAGCTATGGGACTGAACACGGATCCCATTTTCATTTTATGGCCTCATTCTTTACAAGCTGACGACACCAAGTGTCAACTGCGGAGCTGATAACCACCAAATGCTGCCGGCTAATTGCCGGGTTAACAAACAGATCCTCTTGGGAGACCTTTGAATAGATAACAGCGGTCCGTGCCGGAGGTAACAATGCATTTTTAGTGTTAACCCTCATTTATTGGAGCACCCAGGTTGCTGATGTCAAGTGAGCACGTGAGGTCACGGAGTTTTATACAGTGACGGAGAACCGTCGCTGCTCACACCAACGCCGTGGGGCTCGACCAATCAGAAAAGCCCGCACATCTCCAATAAATAAATAATACCAAATGCAGGTGTGCAATCGGTGGCGTGAGGGCCATGAGAGGGTTAAAGAAGTCGGGGCCGGCACTCTGCTAATGCACGCACGTCTCTCGCTGTCAAAAGCATCCTGGTAAAGTAGGCCAAGGCATGTGCAGCGGTGTGTGTGTGTGTATGTGTATGTGTGTGTGTGTGTGTGTGTGTGTGTGTGTGTGTCCGTGCGCCGTACACAGCGGCTCAGGCTGCTGTAATGGAAAATGACACTTGCAATCTGTCTCGTGGCAATAACCCCTCTTCACTGCTCTCCATGCACACACACGCACACGCACGCATGCACACACACACACACACACACACACACACACACACACACACACACACACACACACACACACACACACACACACGCACAGCCCCTGTCACCGGAGCAGCCCGCGGGCCGTCCTTGTCACTGCACAGCTTTATTGCATCACTTTAACGTGACAACAAAAGCAGACATTGTGTGTCGGCCTGCCACGCACAGGAGGGGAACGGACCCACGCATTAACCACGCGAGGGAGACAGACGGGGAGCACGCGCGCACACAAGCGCACAAAGAGCGCGACGCTCGCCCCCCCCAGCCTCTCCTGCGAGTCCTGACATTTCTCGTCTGCCTGTCAAAGCGATGACAGAGGGACAGACCAAGCAGCGAGGCACTCCTGACACACTGACGCTGCTTTGCATGTCGGGAGCCTCGTTCGAACGGGGCCCGAGCCGCGACTTCAACCTCTTAAGCGCTTGCGCGTTTGTCGGCAGTGATGGGCTACGACTGTGATTTCTGATGCTATCATAGCGCTGGCCCCGTCTCGGCCGCGTGATTGACAGCTGGCTCGGCTTTGGAGTGGCGGGGAGGCGGGACACGCCTAGTCCAGTTAACGCAGACAACCGTGACGAGCGCGCGCACACACACACACACTCCTTCCAGTGCGTCTGCTTAAGTCCTGATTTCTGTCATGTTGCCTCCTTGTCTTTCTTCTCTATGTGTGAACGCTTGTTCCATCTGCGCGCTGATCGGTTGGAGACAGAGCACGCTGCAGAGCCTTGAGAATAGCCCGCATTGTCCTGGGTGCTGCTCAAAGACAGGGCGACAGACATGTGAGAACCATTAGACCAATGGCAACAACAGTCCAAACAGCAGAGGAATGCTCTGCTGACTAGCATGTGTGTGTTGGTGTTTGTGTGTCTGACCCGCTGGAGCCTTACGAGTCACAGTGCTCGAATTATTCGCTCACGTCGACGCTGCTCCGTGTAAATCTCTGCGGTTGTTGTTTCTTGTTTCCATGTCGGGGGGGCAAAGAAAAGTTTTATGTCGAAGAGATCCGCCTCGTCAAGAACAGCTGATGCCTGCTTGGGTCACAGTCGGGCCGTTTATCCATCTGCGGTGAGCGACTCGCTCGCGTTAAATCACAAATGCAGAGCCAGTGAAACCTTCCCAGAGTGTGGAGTAAAGGCGCGTTTCCTCCGGGAGGGCTGCATTATGGGAACTTCGACAAGAATGACCTTTCTAAATGTAGCACTGTACTGTTTGATTGAAATCTAATTCATCTTCTACTCTGGCTTCATTACTTCCTTTCCATACATTCTTCACATTAGTACTTCTTTTCTCCTTGAACATTCCTTTCCCCACCCCCCATCGCCCCCCTGACAAGACACCCATGACTCTTTGAGTGAGCTAATTGTACACACACACACACACACAGTGTTTGGCTCAGCGGAGACTACAGTGGGGTATGATAACCTTGGCCGTAACCTTGTTAGCGTAATTAAACGAAAGCTCGTTACGCCAAACCACGGGCCGGTCAGTGGGCGACGGAGGGGGTAGCAAGGCCTGCGTGCGCCTGTGTTTTCGCACAGTAAGCCGACACCACGGGGGCAGGGAGAGTCGGACAGAGGGCTCAATGTTAGGCAGCGCGTCGGTTATGTTTGCATTTGGGTGTAAAGAGTGTGTCAGACAAACCGACGTGACCCAGCGAAACAAGTGGCCAGTGTGTCGGCGCGGGCGGCTCCCTCGAAGCGCCGCCGCGGCCGCGCGGCTGTTTGGTGCGAGGCGCGCTGATAAACACGAGCGCGCGGGGTCCACTTTGAGAAGGACAGCGCGAGAGTGGGAGAGGAAACAGCGAGACGGACAGCGAGCGGGAAGGAGATAAAGATAGATCCAAAATCTGCCAGAAGAAAAAGATGGAGAGCCGAATGCCCCCCCCACAATAGGTTGGGCTTGTGAATGTGAGTGTGCAGAAAACGGAAGGCGACACCGGCGTCACCCTTCCACGACCCGCCGTGCAACACACACACACTTACAGAAAACTTCCAAGGTCCACCCACACGTCAGGGCTTTAAATAGCCACGTTACACACCACTGATCATTGATATTCATAGTTAATCATCACTTTACTCACAAATTCTCAACAGCAAGCATCCACGTTGTAAAGCGAAGGACTGTGAGGCGGATAAGGGCTGAGTGTAGGTGGGGAGGCCTGAGCCAAAAGGAACGGTGACGCATGGACACACACACACACACACACACACACTCACACCACGGACGTCTAACGGTTCAGGCGAAGCGGGGAAGCGTGAGGGACGTTGGAGAAAAGGAAACTTCTGAAATGTTTACTGTCTGTACGTTGGGGCGCGCTCCGGCTGCAGCCGGGCAGGCTGGATGTTTTGGAGGGGAAGAAAGGAACAAGTGAGTGTGTACAGGGGAGGAAAAAGAGGGAGGGTTCGGGATGGGGGAGGCTGAAATCATGAGTTGCCTTAGGAATGGAGAGTTTCACTAAGAGTAAACACAGTTATACACCAAGCCAATACAAACGGGCCTCATTGAAGGCTTATTCACTCAGTGCAGGATGCGTTAAGAGAAAATCTGTTGTGATAAAACCAGCTGATGAAAGGCTTGATTACAATAGCCTCACACTTGAAGTTGGGATTTCTCATTGAAGGCCACAGCTCTTAATGTAGAAATGAAAGACTGACAAACACGCTGTAAATGAAGGCGCTTTTGACATGTTCACTATTTAAAAACGAACTATTTGGAAGGTTTCTTTAAACAAATCACAAGCCACTGATGTGATATGTCAATCTAGATGCCGGAGTAAGGGGCCTTTTGCTAAAGATCACAGTGGTGTGGTGTCAGAGTGTCACTCTTGGAAAGGCTACAGAAACACACACCTGGGTTACAGACAAGACTGGCGTAGAGCAGCTGATCCGCTGCTTGGTTATTACAGCGAGCCAGGAAGCCTCGTGTTTGTGTGTGTGTGTGTATGTTATGTTGTGTGTGCTCGCCTGCATCTGTGCGTATGCTCAGATGTTTGCAAGTGTGTGTGTGTCTGCGTGTGTGTGTGTCTGTGTGTGTGTATGACAGCTCCAGCCCCAAACTGACTGGCATCTGGCGGTGGCAGTTGTTTTAACAGCTGAGCTGACAGCATTAATCCAAACGCACCCAAATCAAAAGGAGACAACACCTGTTCGCTGCTCCTGAGCCCAGGCGAGGAGGAGATGAGGGGAGAGGCGGCGGCGGGGGTGGGGGTGGGGGGCTGGACGAGAGAGAGAGAGCGATGGAGAATGAAGCATGAATGGAGGCTGGGAGTGAAAGAGATGGAGAGGGAGCGATTAGAAGCAGGTGGAGAGAGTGACGGGGACAAAGGGGAGGTGGGGGGGGGGCAAGGATGGAGGGAAGGTGGGAGGAAAGAGAAATGGAAGCAAGTGACGAGAGGGAGGATGGGGAGAGGACTCAGATGAGGTAGGGGAAAAAAAGAGATGAGGGGGGAGTACGATGAGAGTGGGCACGCTGCCAGGCAACACACGGCACTCTTTCCCCCTGAGCAAAGCGGAAAGGGGCAATGGGCCAAACGGGGAGGGAGGGTGAAAAATACAGGGAAGGGAGGCGAGAGGTGAATGGATGGAGAGACAGATCCCACAGGATAAGCAAGAGAGAAAGAGAGAGGGATGGGGGGCTGGCAGCAAGCAGGCAGACAGAAGTATGGGCCATCCATCCAGAGGAGCATCAAAGCTGGGACACGAGTGGCTGGTGAAGACTGCTCCATAAGCTCCGCAGTGGTATAAAAAAAGGAGGTGGGGGGGGGGGGGGGTCTCCTGCAACATCTTGTTCAAATAAGGCCAGGCCGAGTTCTAGGGGTCACGACCTCAGGGGCTCACAATCAGACACTGCTACTTCATCTGCGGGACCCACCCTACGACCGACTGCGGTTTCAAAGGCCGACGACTGGCAAAGAGTGGCCGACCGCGTGCTCCGCGGCAGTCGCGACCTCGAGCCGGCCTCCCCTCCATCGGCCGACCGGCTGAGTGACCATCCGTCTGACCTGCTGCTCTCTGGATGACTGACGCGCTCATGTAACAGGGTCGCGCAGGCTGGAGCGTTCGTCGTGGAGTGAAGATGGAACATACGTGTGTGTGTGTGTGTGTGTGTGTGTGTGTGTGTGTGTGTGTGTGTGTGTGTGTGTGTGTGTGTGTGTGTGTGTGTGTGTGTGTGTGTACGCGTGCATGCGTGCGTACACAAGCGTGGCGTAACAACAGTGATGGACACTAATTCCTGCCTCCACCCAGGCTGTTAAAGCCCCTTTACATCCATGTCATGCCTCAAATCCTGTGCTGGACACGACTCTATGCTTCTCATGCGCTAGAGTTAAGATGTTAAATTGCACTAAGCAGATTTCCCCCTTTGTACACAAACCTGTTTGCACTATAAAATGTAAACTGGGTCACACATACACACACACACACACACACACACACACACACACACACACACACACACACACACACATATATATATATATATATATTTATATTTATATATTTATATATATATATATATATATTTATATTTATATATTTATATATACAGTATATTAGCATGCAATATATAGACATGCCTACACACACACACAGACACAGCATGAGCCTGAGACTGTCACAGCTACAAAGCTCTAGCAGGGCTTACTTATAGTCTATTTAAAGTACATTACAGCCTATAGTTACAGCTTAGAGGCTGCATGAAGGTGCCAACAACGTGCTGCTCTTAGACTATAGGACCTGTCTATTCACTGTGCATCTACAGTACACACGCATACATTAGTCACTCTCTTTTACCTGAATTTACTGGGCTTGAAGACAGGAATGCCGATCAGCTGATTCGCTTTACGGCTTCAAAAATCAGTCATTCGCTGATGTTACTGTTTAATGTGGTGCTGGCTGTTCCTTCGGTAAAATTAAAGCAGAGCTCGGCTGGACGATGCCCAATTTGCCCGCCCGCAATTAATTACTACTATAAGTGAGAGCGCACTTTAGTGCACAGAGGGTCAGCCACGCACGCCGAGGTGTGGAGGCCACCGCGGTGAACCATTCAAAAGAATGTCTCAAATCAGAACAAATATAACAGATGAAGATTTATTTTAGCTCAGTGGAGCAGTTTTAGCGGCTAAGTTACACCAAGTAGTTATCTTCAGGAAACTTGTACAACTCAGCGTTACCAATTGTTCTAATTTACCTTGTAAAATAAAGCTATGGAAAAATAAGACATTAAGCATTAAAAGTCATGAATGCATAAGTCGAGCAGCCCACATATTCCTCCCTCTTTTAGCATTTGCATGTTAACAGAGGCGCCTGGAGACCTCGCAGCGAAGCGATACCTGTTTGGCTGTGGCACAATGTCAAGATGGAAGAAATCAAGAATTTCATTTTAAAGTGCGACATGCGCCCACGCGCGGAAGGCAACCGCCGGCATGGAGGAAGACGCTAAAGTTATCAGCTAACTCCACCACTCTTCTTTTTTTTTTTCCTCCGAAAAAGTAAAAAAAATATTGGAGGATGCAATCATCTGGCCTTTTGAAGCAATTCCTCCGGTGCGTCGATTCTCGGAATCGCTTTGTTGAAGTGCTTTAATTTCATGAAAAGTTTTCAAATTGTTCAGCCGCTTTTCATTTCATGTGTCCGCGCAACTGTGGGACGACTGAAAAGTCTGCGCACTTGTACACAAAACCCATTAATCTTGCAGCCATTTCGCAGCATAGAAAACATTCCTGTGTCTCTCCATGGGAATGGGAGAGCAGAGCCAGAGAGCAAATATAACAAAAAACAAGAGAAAGCGCCACAACAACAACAACGGAGGAGGCAAATGAAGCGAGTTTATGAAAGAGAGCTGAATAGATACATCATGAATTCCACTGATTTGGTCATGGGATGTGGCGTTGAATGGAAATGAATGGGTGGACGCCAAAACACTGGAGCCTGTCTAATATTTGGGAGTCAATGACAGGAGGCCTTTATGCAGGACAGTCTGACTCACACAAATACACACTTACACACACAGTCACCTAAACATATTCATAAGGTGTGTGTGTGGGATACATTATTCAGTGCACACACTAATTATGAATACACACATAATGTAATACAAGGACAGTTAAGTTGTGAGTATGGGACAATAGTTGCACTATAGAAGCTCTGTCTGATTCATGCATGCGAGGCCTTTGTACTCAACTTAATGCCACGACAGGAGGCCAGTAGAGCGCGCACACACCATCAGGAAAGCCACAGGACCCTCTCGCTCCTCTATAAGCACCTTTATGCCCATGTATTGAACAAAAGCTGAGCTACCGCCCCCCCCACACGCGCAAGAAAAAGCCACACACACACACACACACACACACACACACACACACACACACACACACACACACACACACACACACACACACACACACACACACACACACACACACACACACCATTCAGCTCCTAATATCGCTCATCTGGATTGGAGAGAATGGCAGAAAGGAGTTTCATCCCCTCCGATTGTCTCGCGCAAGGCTGGCAAGAGAATGCCACGTTGAAAAGCGGACGCAAAACAATTCAATAAGAAAAAGTGACTTGAATGCGCCTTTCATCGAGCCAACAATGGCCCCGGCCCCACAATAGGCCTCAGGTTCGCCCTATGACGTTGCCTTTTTTTCGGAAGGGAAAAGGGGAGCGAGGAAAACACTTGCACTCAATCTGAATTGCAAGCCGCGTCTGTGATGATTTTTACCACCCCCCGTCTGCTGCAAAATGCGGGGAAGTTCACCGACGCAATGACACCGGGGTAAAGCAGGCAAGAAACGATAAATAAAAGAAGCTGGTTTTCTTTGACGGGCAACGCGGGGTTTCGTCAAAGTTAGTTTGAGATTTGCTAAAAGATGCCACTTCTCTTCCAGTCGTTTGATCTTTCAGAAGAAGAGCCACCGAAGGATTTTCATGCTCTAGTTGGGGTCAGTGGATCGGAGGGGGCAGCACAGAAAAACCAACACGCGCAGGTCAAACCTCCTCTGTGAAGGGTTCAAGGTAGAGTTAGTCTCATAAGCCTAATGTCGGCTTCGCTTTGGCGAACACCGACTGTGTATTTAGAACTAAAATCAAGCTGTTCCTCACTTGTCTGAACTTCCTTTCAGCGTCTCAAAGAAAACTTCTTTCAGCCTCCTTCTCCGCGTCGTCTTTCTCGCCTTCCTTTTCCCAGCGTCAAAAGAATGATGGGGACAAACAATGGCTCCTAAGAGTCTTGCTGCACTTCATGTTAATTTATACAACTAATTAATTACCCACAAAGGCTGGAAAGCGCATAAAGACGTTCGGCTGCTCCCACGCTATTGGCCGCGCCTGTGTGTGCGTTGCCTTTTCCCCCGGAGGGCTCCGCACTTGAAAGTTGCAGGTCTGTGCGGTGACTTGCAAAGGTCGTGTAGGCCATCGTTGGGGTCTAGAGCATGTGCCTGTGTGTATGAATTGACAGAAACCGCCCCTCTCACGCAGACAGACCAGCGGTAGAAGGATTAGGCAAAGTAGGGAGGTGGACTGATGGACGGATGAACGAGACACTGCACTCGTACGGCTCCTTTTTTCCTCCCCTCCCTTTCTACCTCACTCTCCTCCTCCTCTCTGGCAGAGTGTATCCGCCCTTCCCATTGTCACCCATTGGAGTGTACGGAGGCGTGAGGGAGCTCCGGCCACTGTGTGCTCGGGCGACACAATGGCCCTCGCCTAAGTGCTGTCCTATAAAATGCCTCAGCGCTCTCTAAAAGCGGACCTCCTTGCCTTGGAAGTGGACGGGAGAGCTGGGAGCTTGCGTGTGTGTGTGTGTGTGTGTGTTGCGTGACATCTGTCATTGACTTGGCATTTTCAGTATGGAAACCGGTGCCTTGGAGCAGTGAGCACGCTCAGCCATAAAAACGCCATTCTGGTCTGACCCTAAGGTGGCCGGCATCGTTGTAAACCTGCCCCGCTGCCTGCAGTGTGTGTGTGCGTGTGTGTGTGTGTGTGTGTGTGTGTGTGACTCCTGGTTGCCAGATCAAAGCCTCAGAGCATACAGAGACAGGGGTTTGACCCCTGGGCTGCAGCCGGTAAAACGAGAGCATCACCATTTGCTGAACCCAACTACGTTAAGAACAGGGGCAGAAGTGTCGAGCACAGACACACAATGAGGCTCAGGGTAGAATTATAGCTTCCTATATGAACCCTGCATGCAAAGTGACACGACCTTATCCTCACGCGGCTAGAACACGGCCGCATTGTGTTATATAAGCCACCTCAAAGCTCGCCCTTCTAGCCGAGGAGCCGCGTTGGCTCTTATTGTCAGCAGCGAGTACAGTATAAAGAAGAGAGCGGTCCCCGAGGCCACAGAGCCTCAGCGACGGGTAGCCATAGCTGGGTAGCAGAGGGTCACCAGACGGGCCCAGAGATGGAGCTCAGCTGGCACTTAAAGAGAGCCACTTACAGTCAAAGCTGCCATGTAGACAGAGGAGGAGATGAGAGGAGTGGAATGAGGCTGAGTGTGTGGTGAAAGTCCAGGGCAGTGAAGGCACCACTCCAGGGGCCGAGAGGAACATCTGTGCCCCATTTACTGATGTTCCTCCTCCTTTTAATACCACTCATTTCCTTCTCTCATTCTCACTTCGCAGCTCTATTGATCTGCCCGTTTACCTACGGAGCACGACTCTGCTCCCACAGCTGGGTTAGCATATTACCGTTAGCGCAGGGGTCGCGAGGGGTTAAACGGAGAGTCCGAGGGACCCGTCTGCCCCCCCAGGTGTGCGCGTGTTCAGCGGCATCAGCGCGGCCAAACTCCCTCGGGGTGTCCGTGCCCGAGCCTCCACTCGACCCCGCGCCTCCCGCGATGCTCATCGGTTCAAAGCAATGACACGCGCGCACACTCGAGCACGAGCCGCCTCTCGGCTCCGGCCTGGAGGAGTGCACGAACACATCTCTGCCGTTCCTCCGTGTTGCTCCTGAAGGAGGCGGCGCGTGCACCGCGCTGAGTGTGTCTCTCCAGGGTAGCAGGTGGCCGGTGGAGTAAGACAGGAGATGAATGGAGGGAGCAGGGAGCAGTGGAGCATGGTTGGGCCAGGCCATGGGGGACAACATGACTAGTCATTTATTAGAGGCCAGCAAAAAAAAAAAACACAACAACACACGTACATACATGCGACTAAACCCAAGGACTCCCGGCATGCACACACACACACACACACACACACACATATGCAAATGCACAAGTATACAGTTTGTGCTCCCAAAGGCTTAAACAGCACACTCACACGTATGCACACTGACCTACTAACTACCACTCTCCATTCATCTATCCTAAGTAGAGCAACGTCGGCCACAGACACTAAACTATATCTTTCAAAGTTGCTTGTGTGTGTATGTGTGTGTGCGTTTTGGGTGCGATGTGTAGCTCAGGGCCTGCCTCTGACGAGCCAAGCTTCAAGATGTTGATCACTTCCTGACCCATTTTGTGTCTTTTGCCCCCCGTTCACATCCCTCCTGGTGTTAATGTTCATACATTACAGTACACGTGTGTGTGTGTGTGTGTGTGTGTGTGTGTGTGTGTGTGTGTGTGTGTGTGTGTGTGTGTGTGTGTGTGTGTGTGTGTGTGTGTGTGTGTCATTGATCCAGCTTGTGTGTAAGTGAGAGAGAGCGAGAGAGGGAGCAGTAATATTCCAGGCCTTTCATAATGATTAAAGCCTTCATTAAATTTTCATCCCAACCTGCTGTTTGCTGCTAATGGCCTTTGTGAGCCACACAGCCAAACAATAGCAAGCCGGGCACAGAGAAGGGATTTCTATCTGGTGTTCAATACCGCCCGGTCGTCGCTTCTGTCTGCCCCCCCCCCTCTCGTTTCCCTCGGCTTCTCTTCATCTTTTCTCAGCTTCTCTTTTCTGCCTTTGCTCCCTTTTCTTTCTTCCTTTCTCTCCTTGCTTGGACTGGGGTCTTTTTTTTGGCCTTTTGTTACGTTTCATTTAAACCTAAGGCAGATAATGCTCTGGGTGTTGGTTTGGATGTGGCTCCATCGTGGCACTCTGGTAATGGGGTCTGTGAAGACACCTCCTTACTCCCTCCCTCCCTTCCTTCCTTCCTCCCTCCCTTCATTCCTTCCTTCCTGTCTTCTCCTCTATCCCTCTCTCTCACTTATTCTCCGTCGCTCTCGCTGCGCTGGCTGACTCATAAAGATCCATTATTGTTGTTTTTTTTCCCCTGTGCAGCCAGTTCACGAGGTCCAGTGAAGCAGCGAACAACCCAAAACACACCTCAATTACAGCTCGGCTCGACAAACAGCCCCCCCCCCACCCTCTGGTTTTTGTAAAATGTGCCACGATAGGCCTCTCCATCGACTGGAATAAAAACAACTAGATGGCGAGAGCTGACCAGCAGTGGCAGCCGCTTTGAGAACGTTACAGGAAAAACCCCATCGCAGGTTGAAATGAAAGCCTGTTGATGTCCACAAGTGTGCAGCGTTACACAATTCACAGAGAGGTGGACGAAGGAGCACAGTACTATTTATAATCCATCTTCCAAAAGGAGGCGGACACCTGTTGGTGTTCTCCTTATCACATTATCACTATCACATGCGTTTCATAGTGACTTAAACCCGTTTAACTGCCCAGTTGAAATCGGAGTTGGCCACGAGCTAATTTAATCTTTAGGGGCTTCTTTTTTGGACTCCGACTATTAGCCCACGGCTAAATTTGAGATTGAAATGTGGGGGCTAATGGAGCTAAGCTCTGGGGCTCTGGGAAAAAGTCTGCTTTAGCCTCCTAAGCAGTCTGTGAAATCTTTATTCAAGGGCCGGGAGCAGGGGAGAGCTTCATCCCACAAGCCAGGAAGGTTGTTAAAAAGGTGACAAGATGTATTTAACCCCCACTGATTATTCAGAGAAAGACGTCTACGCGGCAGCGATGCATCTCCTCCGTGAAACTGAAGCAGGGCAACATTTGGACGGTTAGATTTCCAAGTATGTTTGCAGGCTCTTCACACGCGTCTTATTTGTCAGGTTGTTATAAATATGCAAAGCGCAGTGGACAATAGGCCCTGACAGCTGATGCTGTCTGTCTGTGGGCCGGAGGAGGCTCGCGAGCGGCGCAGATGCAGGCGCAGGCGCAGGCGCAGACGCAGGCGCAGACGCAGGCGCGCCACTGACCTTCTGGCTCGTTCTTGATCAGCTCCTCCATCTTGCGCTGCTTCAGCGTGTCCACCACGTCCGCCAGGCTGCCCTTGCGCCGCTCCGGGGTCCCCAGGGCGCCCGCGGCCGAGCCCCCGTCGCTGCAGGCGCGCCCCCCGCCCTCCTCTTTGCCGGGTGAGGTAGCGTTGTGCTGGGCGTAGGGGCTCAGGGAGCTCCCCTTAGTGCCATCCTGGTCCTGGAGGGAGGAGAGGAGGGGTAGTTATTAGTTTTAAAAGTTTAACTTTAAGATGCAGAAGAAGAGGTGCGTGTGTGTTTATGTGGGTGTGTGTGTGTGTGTGTGTGTGTGTGTGGGGGGGGGGGGGGGGGGGGGGGGGGGGGTAGCATAAACCCACTCATTATCTCCACCCGCCTCTCCCTTTATTCCCTCTATCTCCCCTTCTCACAGCTCAGTGTGTCTAACTTTTATCCCGGGCCAGTTATCTCAAGTTGGGGCGCACTTCTTCTGCTTCTTCCCTCGCGTTCTCCCCCCCTCACATCCTCTGGAATCTGCATTTGACTAGACTTGGAGGTACTTGACAGAGCGAGCACATGAAACGGGCAGCGGAAAGACGCACGCTCGCGAGAGTCACGCTGACGCTTCGTCACAAAGCCGGCGTCGGCCCGGCTTTGAGGGGCGTCCAACGCTACTGTACCGAGTCCCGGGCCCCGGCGGTGCTACTGTTGTCGGAAGATTTGCGACAATTAATGCTGAGGCTGCAACTCCATCAAATAAAGAACCAAACACCTCCCCCTCAAAAAAAAAAATCACAAAGTGGATCGTCTTTTTGAAATAACAAAGCTCTGGAGCGGAGTCAAATCATTTCCATAAACTTTTGAAAAGACTGAAAAGGGTAAAAAAAAAATTTCACAGCAGATGAAACAACAATCAGAAGCAGCTACAAAATCTACTATATACAACTGGAGGCAAAGCAAACTGCAATTACTCCTTCCTCGCTTCCTGCTGTCCAGTGTGTAAAGTTTACAGTCTAAACGTGCTCAGTTTGACCTTTGACCTAAAAAACAATATTTATCCCCGAAGGCCCGTCCTTAAAGTGAGGAAACGAAAAGCACACGGCGGCACCGGAGCGGTAAGCACATTCCAGCATCTTAATCTTTGACCTGATAAGGCCTGTGTTTGTTAGGACAGCCTGCATGATAGACTTAATACCCGCTCAGCCCAATTAACAGTGACACAGGGAGGCAGGAGGGCAGCGGCATCGGCGCTCTGTCACGCGCGAGCTACGCCACAGGCAGGTGTGCTGAAAAGGCCGCCGAAGTCAGGCGATGGGCCGGGCGGCCGTCCTGCCAGCTCAGCTCTGTAGACAGGAGGGTCAATGGTCCACAGGGTTAATCTTTGGCTAAGCTGACTCCAGTGTGCAACATGCCACCTGGGACAGCGGCACACAGGCCACACACTTCCTCTTTGTCACACAGTGTGTGTGTGTGTGTATGTGTGTGTGTGTGTGTGTGTGTGTGTGTGTGTGTGTTGTGCGTGCGTGCGTGAGGCACACACTGCAGCTGTATTAATGACATTATACTGTATTAGGGCAGACTTGGGCCTCTAATCATTAACCCGCCGGCTGCTGGTGGACGTGGAAGCTAATACAGAGATCACAGTCCACGGTGAAGTTATCTAGATCTCCGGGGCTTTCAGGATAGCGGCCCGTTTCCTACACTCCACCGACCCGCTCACGTATGCTGTGTGTGTGTCTGTGTTTTTCGCAGTCAGCGCGCTCAATAATTCACTAATTCGCCTCCTCCGTTGTGCATACGAGTGATAGCGGGGCATATATTGCTGTATGATAGGATGTGTGTATGTGTGTCTGTGTGTGTGTGTGGGGGGGGGGTGGGGGTGGACTCTTCTCCCTCTCTACTCTAAGCTCAAGACGCTCCTGTCTTTTGCGTTGCTGCTCCCTGTCTTCCATGGCTCCTGTTCTTCAGATTAGGGAAATTCAGGACTTTAAAATGTGTGGCTTTTTTTTTTTGGTGGGGGGGGGGGGGGGGGGGGGGGGGGGGGGGGGGGGGGGGGGTTACAAATTGCATCAGCAACCGGGGCACTACATGCAAATGCGACGAGACAGAGGGAGAGACGGAGCGGGTTGGGGAGTCGAAGAACGAGAGAAGGGAGAAAAGGAGGGAGGGAGAAAGTGAGTTAGAGAGAGAGAGGGGCGATGTTATTAGAGGAAATGAGAGAGTTGACACAGAGAGAGAGGGAGAGAGGGAGGAAGGCAGGCATCTTGAAGGCAGCGGTCACACCTGTCACATCCCATTTATCTAATCCAGCGCCTACTTAAAACAGCCGCACTCTGCCTTTCGAGAAAGATGTCGCGCAAACAAAACAAACAGAACGAGAATACAGGACGGAGATGGAGATGGGGCGGTGGGAGTTCAGGGGGTGAGGGGTGGTCGGATGTCTCCGCTGAGAAGCTGCCAGGGAGATGTCATCGCCGCTGTGTCCAACAATGAAGGTCATTTTCCAATCAAAGGGAATTAGCGGGGAGCCGCGGCTTCTTCAAAGACCTGCTACATTAGGCCGCGTGACATTATTTATGTGAGGAGTCAGACAGACAGCCTCATCCTAAAGGCAACGTAAAATGGGCTTATGATTTTTTTTTTTCTCCATCAGCCTCCCAGCATATAATCCGTGTGTCTCCCCTGGTGATTTGTGCCGCAAAGTCCAAAGACAGAGGGGGGTTCAAATATATATATATAAAAAAAAAAAAAAAAAAAAAAAGACGACACGAGGGAAGGCTGTCTGTTGTGAACCTGCTCCTTCGCTCAAAACTTCATCCACGTGAACTCCTCGGTAGGTACAAGCAGAAGCTCTGGGTCCTGTAAACGGGGCCCTCGTCTCCTATTCGGGCGAGCGAGCGAGCGAGCGAGAGAGCCAGCCGCCGCGCGTCGCCCGTAGGTGTGCGTGCGCGCGGATGTATGTATTTATGTGCGCCTGGATGTGACAGGCTGGCGCGTGTGGGCGGTTCTGCCTTTAGTTTGCAGATGTCAATTCTCTTCCAAATGACTGGAACAAAGTAAAAATTGCGCCTCACTCTCTTTATCCTTTTACTGCCTCTGCAATGGAACCGAATTAAACAACTTTTGTCTTCTTAAGCTCATCTGTGAGGGGAGGCTGGTTTAAAAACACTTAACTCTTGCCAGAAAAGAGGGGAAAAAAATCCAAATGCTATTTTTTTTCCCTACAGCCGGCACAGATGCTGCTGTTCATGATGTTCTCCTCTTTTTTTTTTTCCTCCCTTCCTCCTCCTCTGCTGCTCCCTCGCTCTCTCGGCTTTACCCTGACATGTCTCGGGCCGCTCAAGGTGTACGCGTGAAAAACAATATTTGATGCTTGGCGCGTCGCTGAGGATGGAGCCGTGGACAATGTGGCAGTAGGAAGTGCTGGAAACAGCTGCCCGACACACACACACACACACACACACACACACACACACACACACACACACACACACACACACACACACACACACACACACACACACACACTGATCACTCCTGCAGGGCAGTGAGACTTAGCTCCACGCCAGGGCTGCCAATCTTCGCGACATACACTTAACGCACCTCCAACCCGCTGCCAAACACACACGCACACACACATATAGACGCACAGCAAATCCCTTTACATGCCACGGCTAAACACAGACACTGTCAGTTTTGATTTGGAGGCCCCTCCGGCTGGGACAAGCAGGCAAACATTACTTTTATCCTCCTGTTCCAAGAAGGTTGAAACATCTAATTAAAAAAATAGAGGTACTCCACGAAATAGATCATTATTTTTGTGTATTAATATTTATTAAAAACGTAATTAAAATCACTATTTAACAAATTCCAATGTCCTGATTTGTGGTAATTTACCCACTCGCACTCTCCCTATCTCCGAGCGCGCAGCTGTAATTCTCTCCCTGTGTTGTTGGTAAACGGCGCCTCGGCCGAAGCGAACGCTCCGCCGCGACCCCCTCGCCGTCGACAGGCAAGCGACGCGTTGATTCATTAGCGCATCACTGGCAGCAGGAATTAAGTGTGACCACTGTGTCTCAAGACTGCTCGATGGCTGCGTTGAATCTGTCAAATTCACATGGGCTCGCGCGCATGATCACACATGCAAGTGACACACAGACCCCCCCCCTCCCCCGACGGCGAGGAGCAGGAAAACCAAAGAAGGAAGAATGCCCGACGAAAAATGCCTTTATAGTTTCCTATGGTGTTAGCGGGGAATCTCGCCTGTCAATGAAATAATTAGTGTTTGTCCATTAGCACATTCGCGGGAGAAGATGCTTTCTTCGGCCTGATGCGAAAATATTTTGTGCCAAAAGATTTCGCAAAACATAATGAATCTAAAAGAAAGCAAAGCACAAAAGAAAGTTATTAAAATCATATTAGTGCTTGAAGATAAGCCACCGTTTTCCACGCGTGTTTACAGAAGACCCTGACTTTGTTTTCATTATAAAAAGTACACCCACCCTTCTATGACTGCGTTGCATCATGGGATTGGGTGCTGATTGGTTGACCTCGCCGACTCGCTACTTCAATTTTTTCCCATCAAGCGTTTGAGTTCAGCCAATCAGGGTCCAGCTGCACGGTGAGAACTTCACGATCGGTTAAAATAAAAAAACACGCAGCCTTTTAGCTAAACGACATTCATTTGCGCACCATTATGAGCGGCGCTATTCTCCCCCAGAGCTGCGTTTTGTGAAAAAAAAAAAAAAAAAAAAAAAGAAACTAAATTAAAAAAGGGTATAATCCGACACATTTCAGGCTTTTTAAATGTGCCGGAGTGGTGTTTTCACTCTGCGTGCGGGTCTACAGCTGCGGCAGGCAGGTAAAGTGGCCAGGCTAAAGTGGAGCAGGCAGGCGAGGAAGGCGGGATGAAGAGGTCAGTGTGTAACTGAGGGCTTCTCCGCTGCCGTGTTAATTTACTATGACAAGATAAAGCTGTAATCCCCCCCCCCACACACACACACCACCACCCCACCCTCTTCTCCCTCCCTCTCCGCCTCACTTCCAAGTCAACCGGTCGCCGATGTGACATTTACTTCCCCCCCTATCACTTTACTACAATTGCCCTGAAAGAGAAACCACTCCACCCCACTCCCTCAGAGTCCCACCAAAGCCCCCCCCACCACCTCCCACCTCCATCCCGCCTTGTTGTAAGTCCTCTGTCTCTCATCCACTCTTAGCTGACACTCAGCTAAGGGATTGACTCTGAGCCCCCCCCCAAAAAACCTTAACACACATCTTACAACATGCCAGGCAGGCAGTCAGATAAGCGGCCATCCCATCCGCCAGGCTGGCTGCTTAATAATCCACATCCACTATTACCGTGGCCCACTTGCCCCGAACACCACCGCCAAGCCTCACGTGCACATGTTTACAAGAGGTGTTCCTTCGCAGCACGCCAACGAGGACCCTGATCTGCTCAGAATATTTATGGCAGTAATGACTATATGCGTGCAATTATAATAAATTGATCATAGATTAATGAGCCAGGCCTAATCTAATCAAAGTCCTGATAACCTGTTTGGGCAGTGTTTGGGAGGATATGTATATATATCTATATATATATATATATATATATATAGATATATATACACTGTACAGTATGCTTGCATGTATGAGTGTGTGTGTAGGTGTGTGTGGCAGGTGCCAACTGTAAACCAAAGTCCTGGGAACATGCACACACACACACACACACCTACACATGCAGAGTTTCCCCTGAGGGAGGGGCCTCCAGGCTAATCAGCCCTAATTACAGAATTAGCTTTCTGTTACAGCTCATAAGCACTGCTTCGTTGTTTTATAGCGAGTTTATTGTCAGCACGGGGGTTGGGGGGGTCTGATTGGGGTTGACAGCCTTTCCTGCTGTGACAGGGTGTGTGTAGATAGAGATAGAGATCAGGGCACCGGGAGCAGGTGAGGCGTGACGTGTCCTGGAATAAACGCTGGGTCACGTCAGAACTGCGTTTCCTGCCTGGCTGTCAGTCGACTGCAGCCGGACGGAAGCCCTGCACGTGACGGTGAAGGCACCGTGAGTCACCGGCAGGACGGCAGCGCAGTCCACTGCACGTACAGTGGCGCGAACGCGACGGGCTGCCATTTACTGCGAGCGCTGCGCTAATGTTTAACGCGAATCACGCAGGAGGTGCCACTGTGCAAACACACACGAGCCCACTTGCGAATGCCAGCGCTATACGTTTCGGCACCGTCACACAATGTCACACTTCATCCCCGGGAAAATGACTCACTGCAACGGCTCACAGTCACGCAAGCGCGTGTCAAACGGGCTCAAGGCGAACGGCGGGCGCATAAAAGGCGAAAGCGCGCGTCCACAGTAGCTTTCAAGCTTCACTTTTTTTTTTTTCAAAATAAATAAATAAATAAATAATCCAGCTAAACAAACTGCTTTTCACTCAGATTTTATGTCAGTATGTTTATAAAAATAAATATCCATATATTTAAGTCTGGTTTTCTAGTTTTTCTTATATCGGTGGTGGCACTCGTTTAAAAGAGAGCTTGGAGATGTACAAGCAATTATTTGGAATCTCAATATGCAGACATATTTCTGTGTATATGTCAGAAAATTACTGGAGACTCCATAAAGGCATTTATGGAATTATTCAGAATTCATTTTCAATGCAATGTTAGGTATCCACCCATCGATAACAAGAAATAAACAACAGGAAATATCCTTTTAAACAAAGGCTGCAATTTACAGTACAGTACACTAAATGTAATCTTCTCTGGGGCCAAGCAGCAGATGACACTATTTAATGTAACTTGACTACAATACCTGGCCTGTTAGCACAGTTTAGCTAATCTAATGATCCCATTAGGTTGGTTTGGTAGGTAGCAGGAGGAAAGAGTGGGGGGGGGGGGGGTGGGGGGGGGGGGGGCTCAACTCTCCAATTTAGAAGGTCCAACAGAGAAGACGCCTCTACTGGAAAGTTTATTGTTCTGATGGTTCATGGAGGAAATATTTTAACTCATTCAGGGCAGCTGGACACATCCGAGCCACCATCACCCATAGGCGGGTGCTCTCATCCACGGGACCGGTAGTTGCCTTACCGTGTTGGGGGGGCTGTCCAAGATGCGGTTGGGGGGCGAGCGAGGGGACACCTTGCCACAGTAGGACGCCAGGGGGAGGTGGATGACACCGCCCAGTCCCTTGCTCTCCTCATCCTCCACTCGCTGTCTGTTGGTTGCCATGGTTACCTCTCCATCTGTCCCCCCATATGGAGAGGCTGGTCGCTTGGAAGACATCCTGGAAAAGGGAGGAGAAGGGAGACAGAAAAACAGAGAGAGAGAGAGAGAGAAGGGGAGAGGAAAAAGAGGAGAGTGAGTGAGCACTAGTCACAGGATGACACAACAGGTCGACAACTGGAGTTTATACGACGGTAGCATCAGAAAGTGTTGAGCTTCTCCTGGTAACTCCAAACTCCTGGACAGACGAGACAAACTCACTTGAGTGACTGTGCTGCATATTCATTATAAAAAAAACAGTCCTCCCAGCAGGTATACAGCAAATGCCGTTTAAGTCATCAACCTGCACCAAACCTCATCCTTCGCCTTTGCGTGA